>NC_052353.1:17059325-17095953 GCF_009727055.1 Benincasa hispida | reverse complement strand
ATTAGCAACTAGGAACATAGGATCTTGTGTTGGCCGTACAACTCCTTGATTTCCTACGGGAACTGTATCGTTATTCTTTGCCATACTTGCTGCTTTCTTTCGCCTTATCCGATTCTGACGTGGCTGTGCACGAAAGGTACGCTCGATCTCAGGGTCAGCTTTCGATTCTGGTTCAGCACCAGTACTCATAAACTGTCAAGCTGCTCTCCGCATTGAACAGCTAGTACAACGAGATCTGTCCTGCAAAACACCACAAACATACTCAAACAATAAACCGTTAACCAATCCCCTGCAACAGCGCCATAAACTTGTTATGCAAATTTTAAGTCATACAATAGATGCAAGCAAGGTTCAAGTCCATAAACTTGTAACGCAATTTTAGTCTTTAACATGATGACTCTATTATCTGTATGCGATACTACTTCTAGATATGCGTTATTTATGAGGATCTTGTAGTATACTATGCGTTGTCACAAGTTTCCTTGCATTGGAACCAAGTATAATTCCACCGCAATTTTCTCGGTGTGATCCGAGTTCGAACACAGGGACTGTTTGAGGTTATTGCGTTATGTTTGTGATAGATGCGACCAAAGGGTTTTTTAATTTATAAAAAGGTTGTGTGTACAGGTAATTGAAAATGCGATAAAGTAAAGGTAAGCGATAAAATGCGATAATAAAGTAAATTGCGGTAAAGGTAAAGTGCGATAAAAGAAACCTAAGCTATAATGATACAAGATACAGGTTTCATGATACAAGATACTGAGATTGAGATTGACTGTGAAGAATATACAACGATCGTGTTATGCGGTGGCAAGTCTTATGTGTGAAACAGAAATAGAAAGAGAAAAGATAATTAGTACAAACATCGCAAGTTCCTTAATTGCGTCAAAGGCATAAATACGGTTTTGTTTTTCCCTTTACGTACACCTCTTGGTGATCGGCCGTGTTCCCACATCTCTGTGATGAAATAGGGACAAATGTAATGAATGCAATATTGCTTCCATCTCTGGAAGTACTTCTTGCTTTAGTTAACGCATTCTTTTAACCTTCTCTCGACAGATCAGAATGGCATCTTCACTTCTGCTCTCACAGGTGAAGATGTCGTCTAGCATTCTTTAGCTAAACATCATTAATTCTTTAGCACAGATTAAGTTACTTGTTTAATTCATATTAATCACCAAGGGATTAAAAAAACATCATGGAGAAAATGATTTAAGGAGGAATGAAAATAGACAGAGAAGTGGAAATGGAAATGATCAAGACATTCAATAATACTATTTAGCATCCGATACATGGTTGTGAATGAAGATATTAAGACAATGGAATACAATTGATGAAATAGAGTTAGAAATAAATACAAATAAGCACCAACGTCTTGGTACAGTTCTGGAATGGAAAATTGCTTGCCGGTGTCGATGGAGTGAATGGATGGATGAGCTTCCCTCTCAGGCCTTCTCAATCGGTAGAAGGAATCTAAGTACAGAGTTTCTAGGCAGGGATTTGGCAGAATTGCACTGAGACTCACCTCTCAGCCTTATCTCTTCTCTTCCTGGATTTCCTCCGATCAGTACTCAGATCAACTCTCTCTCAATAGCTTTGTATAAATTACCCCGTATCAAGTATATCTTCTATGAATTCTATGGGGGTATTTATAGGTGAAAAGCTTTGACTCTTGGCTTGTGGACCCCATTTATTGTTATGGAAATTCCGAAGATGGAGGAATAAATATTTCTTCTGTTAAGCAATCAAACTGTCAAATCTACACAATGGTTAGTTGTACACGTGTCGCAATCCTCCGCCTTTGTGTTGCTCATTTGCATCTTTCGATCATGTACTCACATGCAGTGTTGTTTCTATTAACACATGCAAGTGAAATTCAGCTCTGGATCGACTGTCGCATTGCACCGTCATTGCGTTAAATCGTCTCTTTATTGTTGATTGACTAGCGCAATGTGATAGAGATGCATTGTTCAGTTTCTCATTGAGCCTTGATCGCAAGCGGTGACTTGGTTTCCTGCAAACAGAGTAGAAATATCCTCTTCTACCATCTTAATGATATTAGTGGGTGTATTTGCGATAATTTATATTTATTGTATTTCTGAGCTAATTTTCATACAATTAACGCATATTTTCTCTCTTTTGGCCGCAATATCTGAATAAGGCAGTATAAATAACTTGTATTTCTACAAGTTATCAGCAACTATTTTCACAAGTCCCTGTGTTTGACCCTGGACTTATAAGGAAACTCATAGGAATTTACACTTGAATTCCGTTGGGGAAACTTGAGTGCACAATGCAATCCATCAACGCATATCATCCATATTTCCACTTAATAAAAATAATGCATTAGAAAGCCGGAGGGTGGATTAAGAATTTCTCGAGTATAAGGCATGCTTGAAGACAAGCATGATTCTAAGTCCAGGGGTGTGATGACGGGCAGAAATGTACGTTATTATAGGCCTTTTATTTAGAATTATGAGGGCTGTTAAGTAGAATATGTGGTGATTGTACTAAGAATTCATGAGAAAGTGAGCTTGCATCGGTCAACAATGAAAATCTCGGCTAACCCACTATTATGCGTTATTGTGCATCCAATTGTCTATTTTTGTAACTAACTGATAACGGGCAGAAATGCACGTTATCATAATGCTAAGTTCTTAAACAATGTTGGATTGCGTTGATGAAATACGATAAATTTCATCCATTAAGCATAAATTCTATAATATTGCGGTCGCATGCGTCCAACGCATTAGAACAGTTGATCTTTATATTTTTGTGCAGAATATGCGTTAACGCAATGCAAAGATTGTGATCATAGGAATTCATTTGTCTAGCACAACTTCACTGAGGGGCTTTGTGTTGATCCTGCTCACAAACATTCGCCCAAGAAGATTCGCCGCAACTTGGTCAGCGCAACATGGTGGGCGCATCCGGATGAAAGGATAATTAAGAGCGATGGGACAGAAAGCTGATGACAGTCGGATCCAAATTAAGTTGACAGCCGTTAACGGTCACGAAGTACATTCAGCTTTATCGGTGACAATTATCCGGCGCATGAGTCAGAAATTAAAGCTGTCCCATCTGTACAACTAGAAGAAAGAAGCCGCCTTTCACCATGGAAGTTCTATAAATACCAAATGCATTCTTCAGAGAAGGGGTTAAGCAGTCGATTAATTCACCACTTTACGAGTTCATGCCTCCATCCATTTCATTTTAAGGCGGATGCGAGGAAGAAAGTGTGCCGGTAGATCATTTCGGTAAGCTTGGGAAAGCACCAGAAGCTCCAAGACAGAGAGAGGGCCGACGCCTACGGAAGCAGGAACATCTTTAGATCAGAATAGAGATCCAGTGTAAAAAGCCTCGGTCAGCAAGGAATTGCTATCAGGCTCTCTACCTTTACTTTCCACTGTCATTTTGTATTCAACTTATTTATTAGAATGGAATTTCTTTCTGTATATCTATTCACTCTCTGTTGTTCATGCATGAGTAGCTAAATTAGTTGAATGGGTTGAGAAGCAATTAGCTAGCATAACGAGGGAATCTTCATTCTTGCGATTGTCTTGTTTATGAATACTTCATTTGTCTATTAGAGATACTTGGGAGGGTAGTCTAAGGACAGGATCTAAACTTGGGAAGGTCAGGTAAGAATCTAGGTTTGGAAGAACCAGATTAGAACGCATAAACAAGAGATAGGTGCTTAGGAACGAGAGATATACTGACGCAATCTCGAGTAATGCTAGCTAAAGATCTTCTCAACCCGTTCATCACATTCTCATTGCATCTATCAAAGCAACTATCTTTCTCAAATATGACGCCTTTATTTACTTCTTTTTTATCAATGCAACAACACACCCAACACTTTATTTATTTACTTGGTTACCACAAAATTTTCATAAACATTACCAACGCAACTATTTTCAAAAGTCCCTGTGTTCGACCCTGGAATTACCAGGAATCTCAGGGGAATTTACACTTGAATTCCGCTGGGGAAACATAAGTGCACAATGCAATCCATCAATGCATATCATCCATATTTCCATTCAATAAAATAACGCATCAAGTTTTTGGCACCGTTGCCAGGAACTTGGGAAAAATAGTTTGTTAATGGTAATTTTTTTTATTTCTTTGCACTCTGGAAAACTACAACCCGGAGATTGAGAGAACATTTCAAAGGAGACTACGAGACCGCCAAAAGCAACCACAATCAGACAAAGAAGAGATGGCGGAGCAGCCTGGAGGTGGAGCACCAAATGATAATAATGTCATGGCAAATCCGATTCTGTTGGCAAACAATCGTACTAGGCCCATTAAGGACTATGCATCGCCAAACCTCTATGATTTCTCTCCGAGAATCATGAGGCCTGCCCTCGACGGAAGTAGATTCGAGATGAAACCGGTGATGCTACAGATGATCCAGACTGCAAGTCAATTCGGAGGAAGGCGTGGCGAGGATCCGCACGCCCATCTTCGAAGTTTTATTGAAATCTGCAATACTTTTGTGTCCTCGAACATCTCTGCTGAAGAAGTTCGACAAACATTATTCCCATTTTCTCTCTGTGATCAGGCTAGGAAATGGGCTTCTTCGCTCGAACCAAGAGAGATTACTTCTGAGGAGTAGGTAGTGGAGAAATTCATGAAAAAGTATTTTCCACCTACCAAAAACACAAGACGAAGGAAGCTTATTACAAATTTTGAACAAGATATGGACGAATCACTCAGTGATGCTTGGGCGAGGTTTAAAAGGTTATCCGGGATTGTCCGCATAATGGGCTACCAGACTGCCTTCAAATGGAAATTTTCTATCATTGTTTGAATCCCACTTCGCAGACCGCTGCCAATGCGGCAGCCGCTGGTGGTTTGCTTGACAAAACTTACGATGAGGCGAAGAATATCCTGGACCGCATCTCCAAGAACCATGAAGATTGGAGGGAGAATGACTAGAGATTGAGATTTAAAGATTCTGACGCATACAATGGTGCTATTGTTTCATTACAAAACCAAATGACTGCAGTGATGAATTTGATTCAAGGAATGGCGATCAGCAGCCCACACTACAAGGTGGACAAATTAACGCAATAAGACAAAACACCGCAAGGTGTACGACTTGTGTGATGGGCATGCGAGGGAAGATTGCCCACAAAATCCACAGTCTGTATATTTTGTAAAGAATAATACCTTTTCAAACACTTACAACCCCAGGTGGAGAAACCACCCCAATTTTTCCTGGAAGAATCAACAACAAAATTTTCAACTTGTGGTGCAAAAATAAGGGTCACCAGGATTCTTCCAATGCGACAACGGTCAATAGAGCAATCAAGCAAGTAGCTCACAACAACCACTGCAATCCTTTTCTCTGGAGAGCCTATTGAAGCAATATATAGAGAAAAACGAGAAAGTGCTTCAAAGTCAGGCTACGTCCATCCGCAACCTCGAATTGCAAATGAGCCAGATTGCGAGTGAGCTAAAAAGTAGGCCGCAAGGGGCGTTGCTAAGTTCAATCAAACATCCACGCAACCCAGGGGGATCAGGAAAGGAGCAATGTCAGGTTGTGACATTACGCAGTGGAAAGACTGTGGAGGGTGAAAAGAAGGAGGATAGTAGAACAGCTTCCATCGCAACGGAGTCTGAGATTGCGGTAACGCAAGAAGAAGAATGAGAAAATGATGTAGTGGAACTTGAGGTTACGTCGACCTCAAAGTCAAATGAAATGGGAACCATGAAAGTCCAGTTACCACCTTTCCCTCAGAGGCTAAGAAAAAAAGAAAAACGAAGAGGTACAGTACCAACGCTTCTTATCTATGTTAAAGCAATTACATGTTAACATTCCCTTCAGTGAAGCGATTGAGGAAATGCCTGCCTATGCCAAGTTTCTAAAGGACGTGGTAACTAAGAAAAGAGGCATTGGAAAATTTTGCCACGCAAAGTTCAAAATCGATTATTCCACCGAAGATGAGCGATCCTGGGAGCTTCACTATTCCTTTCTCCATAGGAGGACTCTATATTGGGCAAGCCTTGTGTGACTTGGGGGCCAGCATAAATTTGATGCCGTTGTAAATCTTTAGACAATTAAATGTGGGGCAACTCGTGCCCACATCAGTGACTCTTCAATTGGCTGACAGATCTCTGGTACATCCAGAAGGTAAGGTAAAGGATGTGCTGATCACGATTGATAAATTTATTTTACCAGCTGACTTCATCATTCTAGACTATGAGGCCGACTAACAGGAAATGATTTTTACTGCTTTTCGGATGGGTATGCTGGATATAATCAAATCATGATAGCTTCTGAAGATCAAGACAAGACCACATTCACCTGCCCATATGGGACATTCGCTTTCCGCCGCATGTCGTTGGGCCTCTACAATGCGCTGAGCACGTTCTAGAGGTGTATGATGGCGATCTTTTTAGATTTTCTCGAGGACTCAGTGGAAATATTTATGGATGAATTCTCCGTATACGAGAACACTTATGAAGTCTACCTAGCCAATTTGGAGAAAATTCTGAAGAGATGTGAAGAGACGAACCTGGTGCTCAACTCGAAAAAATCTCACTTCATGGTGAAAGAGGGTATAGTGTTGGGACACAAGGTCTCCTGGGAAGGGTTGGAGGTGGACAAAGCAAAGATTGAAGCAATTGAAAAACTCCCACCTCCAACCAGCGTGAAGGCTGTGCAAAGCTTCTTGGGGCATGCTAGATTCTATAGATGATTTTTCAAGGACTTTTCTAAGATTGCACAACAACTGAGTGCATTGTTAGAGGTGGACAGGAAATTTTAGTTTGACAACAATTGCCTCAACGCATTCAGAGTATTAAAATATGCGCTGATTACCGTGCCTGTACTAATTGCACCGGATTGGAAAATTCCATTTGAAATCATGTGCGACGCAAGTGGGTATGCGATGGGGGATGCATTAGTGCAAAAGAAGAAAACTATTTTGTACCCCATCACATATGCGAGTAAAACTCTAAACGCTGCTCAAATAAATTATACCACCACTAAGAAAGAACTCCTGGCTATGATTTTTGCGTTGGAGAAATTTAGGGCATATCTGTTGGGAACCAAGGTATTCATTCACACTGATCACTCGACAATAAAATATTTAGTGTCAAAAAAAGACGCAAAGCCAAGGTTGATCAAATGGATCCTCCTCCTTCAAGAATTTAATATCGAGATAATTGATCGGAAGGGGACAGAGAATCAAGTTGTGGATCACTTGTCCAGACTGAAAAATCTCGAGGTTGACCGTAATGAATCTGAAGTGAGTGTCGTGTTTTCGGACGAGTAGTTGTTACACATAGAAGAATTGCCCTGGTATGCAAACATCGTTAATTATTTGATTTGTGAAAAATTTCCTGAAGATTACACCTACCATCAACAGAAAAAGCTCAAGCATGAATGCAAACATTATTATTGGGGTGAGCTAAATCTGTATAAAAGAGATGCAGACCAAATCATTCGATTATGCGTACGAAATGCTGTTCAACAACGCATATTGTCGCAATACCACGGCTTGCCATATGAAGGGCACTTTGGAGGGCAATGCACTGTAGCCCAGGTTTTGCAAAGTGGATTCTTTTGGCCTTCATTATTCAAGGATGTGGCTGACTATGCAATGAAATGTGATCGGTGTCAACGCACAGGCAACATTTCATGGAAGAACGCAATGCCAATGAACACCATCTTGGAGCTGGATTTATTCGGCGTATGGGGGATTGATTTCATGAGACCATTCCCTCCATAGCATGGCAAGCACTATATTTTATTGGTCGTCGATTATGTCTCCAAGTGGGTAGAGGCAATAGCATGCGCCGCAAGTGATGCGATGATAGTCTCCCAATTCCTCAAGAGAAATATTTTCACGCGTTTTGGCACTCCCCATGCCATCATAAGTGATGAAGGATCACATTTTGTCAATCACAGTATCAAGGAGCTGCTGCACTAGTACAATAACCTTCACAAAGTGGCCATCGCATACCATCAGCAAACGAATGGCCAGGCTGAAGTGTCCAATCGTGAAATTAAATTGATACTTGAGAAGGTAGTAAAAAATTCACAGAAAGATTGGGCAATGAAGCTGGATGATGCGTTTTGGGCATATCGGACCGCATTTAAAACAATAATAGGTATGTCCCCCTATGCATTGGTATTTGGCAAGGCGTGTCATTTGCCTTTGGAGCTGGAATATAAAGCATTGTGGGCGGTCAAGAATTTGAATTTCGATTTAAAGAAAGCAGGGGAAGCGCGAAAACTGTAGCTGGTTGAGTTAGAAGAATGGAGGATCAACGCAATGACGCACTCCCGAGTAACGCTAGCTAAAGATCTTCTCAACCCGTTCATCACATACTCATTGCATCTATCAACGAAACTATCTTTCTCAAATCCGCCGCCTTTATTTACTTCTTTTTCATCAGCGCAACAACACACCCAACACTTTATTTATTTACTTCGTTACCACAAAATTTTCATAAACAATACCAACGTAACTATTTTCACAAGTCCCTGTGTTTGACCCTGGACTTACCAGGAAACTCAGGGGAATTTACACTTGAATTCCGCTGGGGAAACTTGACTGCACAATGCAATCCATCAATGCATATCATCCATATTTTCATTCAATAAAATAACGCATCACTAATGCAGGAATCGATCGCATGCGATGATTCCCACCATCACTAAAGGTGATTGCATACGTTCGACGCATGGATGTTGCGGCCATTAATCGCATCCATCCATCGCATAGAGGTTGTGGCTATCGAGTGATAACCATAATTGAGAAGTGCTTAGCTAGCATGACCTAGGGAAATGGGCATATTCCCTCCTACAGAGAATGCAAGAAGGAGAAAGTTAATTACGAATTTTGAATAGGAAATAGACGAATCGCTCAGCGACGCGTGGGCAAGGTTTAAGAGATTAGTGCGAGATTGTTCGCACAACGGATTATCAGACTGCCTCCAGATGGAAATATTTTACCATGGCTTAAATCTTACATCGCAGACAACTACCAATGCGGCAGCAGCTGGTGGTCTGCTTGATAAAACTTATGATAAGGTGAAGAATATCCTTGATCGTATATCAAATAATCATGAAGATTGGCAGGAAAGCGATCAAAGAGTAAAACTTCAAGAAGGTAATGCAAACAATGGTGCCATTGCATCTTTACAGAATCAAATGAATGCGATGATTAATCTGTTACAGGGCATCACAATCAACAACCCTGGAACGCAAAGAGGGCAGGTCAATGCAATTGAACAGACGAGCACCAGTTATGCCACTGGTGGAGAATCACATCCGATTGAAGAGTGTCCAAGGAACCCGCAGTTAGTATACTTCATAAATAAAAACACTTTCTCTAATACATACAACCCCGGGTGGAGAAACCACCCCAATTTCGCTTGGAAAAATAACCAACAACAGAGTTATCAACTTATGGCGCAAAAAGAAGGACCGCTAGGATTTTTCCAACGAACAGACGGTCAACCTCAACATCAAGCCAGCAGCTCACAAGCACCACCGCCATCATCCTCTCAGGAGAACCTACTAAAACGATACATTGAAAAGAGTGAGACGACCCTCTAGAACCAGGCAACTTCCATCCGCAATCTAGAAATCCAAATAGGACAGATTGCGGGAGAGCTAAAAAATAGACCGCAAGGGATGCTTCCGAGCTCAACTAAGCTCCCTTGCAACCCGAGGAATATAGGGAAAGAACAATGGCTAACAGTCTCCTTACTAAGTGGAAAGACGACAGCGGAAGAAAGGAAAGAGCCTAGCAAGACCAATTTGAATGCGATGGAATCCAAGAACTCGTTGACACAAGATGAATCAGGAGAGCTCGAGACGATGAAACCGGAAGTTGCATCCACCTCCAAGCCTCTAGAACACAAAATAGAGAAGGTACAACTACCACCATTCCCACATAAATTTAATGCCACTTTCAAACTTCAAACAATTGAATTGGGAAAACTGACGCCCACGACGGAGACTCTCTAGCTTGTGGACAGGTCCCTAGTATACCCTAAGGGAGAGTTGAAGGATGTCTTGGTCACAATTGATAAATTCATTCTACCGACAGACTTCATCATTCTAGATCATGAAGTGGACAAAGAAGTGCCTATCATATTGGGGCGACCATTTCTATCTACTGGTCGTGCTCAAATTGATGTGCACAAAGGAGAGATCACGATGAGCATCAATAGGAAGAAGCTCAGGATTGAGGCGATCAAGATCCCAGAGGATCAAGAAAAGGAGAGAAAACCTCCATGGACCTGAAAAATCTAGATTGAAGAAAAAACGAGTAGTCCTTGTGTCAGATGTGACACAAACTCATCAGCGACGCATTTTTTTTAGTATCCTTTTGATAACTTTCTTTCATGAACTTACTTTACTTTTTGTATAACCACTACTCTTTAAAATTACCAACTCTGTCTTTCATACTTTTTACCCTCTTGATATTTAGCTATGATCGTAGTAAAAAATTGTGGTGGAGCTATGCGATAACCTAAAAACACTCGACCAGTTCGACTAGCCCATCTCAATCGAGGAATCAACCCACCACAAGCAAGGATGCGATCACAAATGATGTGGGCAACAGAGCAAATTTGGGGGATGGATCTTTCTTTGACTCTTTTATCCCAAATTTTGCACTTCTCGCATCTCATTTTAATATTGCTAATTTTATTATCGAATCCTCTTTAGTTTGACGCAATCATTGAATTTTGATTACTTTATTTAGTCACCACATTCTTCCCCGTACCAATTATGATTTCAATGATGAAATTCATGCTCTTATTTCTTACCGCATGTACTAGAGTCAACTTAATTTTCGGACAGTAAATTCATGAAACATTTCTAAAAGTTAGTGGTCCACCAACTTTCTTTCAAAACGTTTTTTTTACAAAACTTCCTAAGAGCATCGCATGAGTTATTTCAGTCTATCAGCAATGAGGACATTGCTGTGTATAAATTTGGGGATGCTAGTATTTATTTTCAACCTTACTACATTTAGAAATTTCAATCTAAAAAAAAAATCATAACGTTGAGATCGGATCTAGCTCGTAGTTGGATGCTCGCATGACACCCGTGGGGGCAAGCCAAAACGAAGGTAGGAATCGTGATCAATGCATAAATCAAGTATTCACAATTCCGCTGCCAAATAAAAGAAATGGTTATTAGTTTAGACTGGGAAAGAGTGCCTTGCTCATAGTTGGATGCTCACTTGACACCCATGGGGGCAAGCCAAAACGAAGGCTAGGCACTTGGATCAACACAAGATCACAAAAATATCTAAATCATGCAAGGATAAAAATCACTTGGAAACACCCCCGTTGGAGAAAGTTTTGAAATAGATCATCCGATGTCCTAGAAACGAGTAAATTTATTTGAAGGTTAAACTTGCAATCCCTATAAAATAGAAATATTTTAGGAAGAGAACATGATAGAAATTAAGAAGGCATTGGTTCATGAAATTTGAATAAGGCACATTGAGAAATCTAGGTAGGGTAAAAGCAGTTGACTTTTTAAAGAAAATCTTTAGTTTATGCTTGAGGACAAGCATTTTTTTTTTTAAATTTCGGGGTGTGATAAGGGGTAGAAATACATGTTATTATAGCTCAAATAAGTAAAATAATGAGAGAATACGACGGTAAAAATAATCAATATCATGTCTAAAAGCGCTAAACTGAGGAAATCGTGATCGCATGCGCCCATCGTATAAAAGTAGTTAAATTACTTATTTTGTTCAGGAAAAATGCGTTGGCGCAAGTAAAATTGTGATCCAAGGAATTAAGCATCCGCACGCTTGAAAGATTGTGATCGCAAAGTCATGCGATCGTATGCAATCGTGAGAAGTTGCTCAAGAAGGTGGGCGCATAAAGACTGCGCATCTAGGTGACAACATAATAAATCATGATGGGACGAAAAGCTGATGACGGTCGAATCCGAATTTAGTTGACAAATCGTTAAAACCACACTGTTGCAAGTACACTCAACTTCCGTTGACCATTAATCGGTGCATTAGAGCAGGGGATTTAATGACCACCCATCATTGCAATCATTAGAGAGAAAGGCTGCTTCACCTTGAGCTCTATAAATACCAAAGGCCACCATTGTAAAAGGGGTTAACAAGTCATAGATCATATACAAGTTAGAAAGTCGTTGTCTTTTCACGTACATACTCATACTTATATTTAGAGGATGGAGACGAACTAGGAGATGAAGAAGCCGAGAGATCATTCTCAAACAGATTGAGAGACTGCCAGATAGCGCTACCAAAGGGAGAGAGGGCCAACACTTGCAAGAGTAAGAATATTCATCTGGACAGAGTTGGAGTGAAAAAGGCAGTGTAAAAGGCCACGGGAAGCAAGACATTGCTTACCGGGCTTCTTATCTCTAAATTCCATTGTTATTTTGTATTCAACACTTTATTTATAGAAAATGGAAATCTCACTTCAATCTTTGTTCAATCTCTCCACACTTCGCATGAGTAGCTAAATTTCCAAATGGGTTGAGAAGTACTTAGCTAGCATGACCTAAGATTTACATTTTATGTGATCATCTTGTATTATGTATGCATCATTCACCCTTTAGAGATACTTGAGAGAGTAGTCTAAAGATAAAATCTAGACTTGAGAGAGTCATATTAGAATCTAGGCTTGAGAGAGTCAGATTAGAACTGCATAAGCAAGAAATAGAAACTTAGACATAAGTTCTATCGCTATTTACACATCGCCCTAGAAATAGGATATGATTGTATGTGGTCACCTTGTTTTATGTGTGCAACATTCATCATCGCATAGGCAAGAATAGAGGCTTAGACATATGTCCTATCGACTTTTTCGTATACATCGCATGCGTCCTAGAAATAAGAGTTATGGCATTGAGAGATGACATGCTGTTGTTTGTGTGTAGCATGATCGCATAACTTGTATGTAATCTTAGGAAGTGTAAGCTAAACCCCTTCTCAACCCGTTCATCGCATACTCATTGTAACTCTTGATTTCATCAACTCCTCATTCGAACTCTGTCGCATAGGAAATATTCTTAATCAAAACACCATCCAACTTATTTGTTTTCACCACCGCAAGGGAATTAAAGTAACTGTCGTATATTTCCTCAGTAGTCCCTGTGTTTAACCCTGGACTTACCAGGAAACCTAGTGAGGCTTATACTTGGGTCTTATTAGGAAAACTTGCATGTGCACCGCATAACACATATCACGGAAAACTCACACCATAATCGCATCACAATTCACAACGCATCAGTGTCTTATTCTGGTAACACTATTGGATGCGGCCCACTTTGTAGTTGTTACAAGAAGTTGTTAAGTGCTACAGACGATGTGATCGTAATTCATACATGTGATGACATGAGGAGTGGGGGCGTCCTGTGCAATGGGTTTGTACAAGATCGGACCACAAAATCAATCATTCTAACATTATATCGATGTTTACTGTTTAAGACTGACTATTTCAAAGAATGACGTATGGACCTTTATCCTGAGCTAACTATGAACTCCTATTTATTCGGGATTATCCTTAAATTTATATACGTGAGAGTTGACTCAACAGCACCGGCTCAATAAACCGCCATTTGAGGGGCAAGATCGGGTAGATAGCTGGGGACATAGGGTGTAAGATGGAATTCACTCCTACCTATTTTTAGGGATAGTAGAGAGGTTGTTCCCTTAAGTGCTGACTTCAGGTCTTGAACAATGCGCCCCACCTCTCATTGGCCTGAGAGTGACTCGATTTGTTGATTGGAACACAAATCAATTGTTCATTAGAGGATCAGTGGGACTTAAGGAACAAGAGGTGATCTCAGGGGTAAAATAGACATTTGACCCAGCCATTATTACGAACAAGCTACGAAGGGTTAACTTCCTAATCATAGTTATATCGAGTGGACATAATATACCTATAGTGAGGGGAGTGCAACTATGGGCTTTAGTGCAGAGACCCATTAGTTAACAAATGGGGGTTAATTTGGTGTAATGAGTTTAGGCAATTAATCTCGGATCATTGGAGCCCATGATTTGTAGGTCCACAAGGTCCCCCTAATAGCTCATAAATGGATTAACTTTAGAGTAGCATGATAAGTTAATTTGAAATGTTAAAATTAGAATTAAGGGAATTAGTAATTATATGAGTTATGATTACACATTTAATTTTAGAATAAAACGGAATTGGAGAATTTAATAATATTTAAATATGATTTAAATATTAAATTCATGAAGGTCGAATTTGTGTAAAATTAGTTTAATATTTTAAATTAAATTAATTAGAATTAATTAAATTATTTATATATTTATTTTATTAAAAAATTAATTTGTGAAATTAATTCTATAAAATCAATAATGTTTTCAATTTTGTAATCAAATTGATTTTTGAAATTGTTTTTTAAAATTTGAAAACTTTGGAAAAACACAAAATGGGAAATGTTGGATTTCTCCACTCACTTAACCAAGGAGCTCACAACAATCCCACTTGAGTTTGCTTCAATTCTCCATGCATGAGCTGCACCTCATGCAGGCTTCTCCTTTGCATGATAGTCCTACAATATATAGAGAAGATTGAAGTGGAGATGAAGCATGCATTATTTGAATTTTTACAGAAAAATTTGAGTGGAAGAAGGTGTTCTTCAAGTTGGTGTAGCAGTGTGTTCTTCCCAAGATTCCCTTCATTCAAGCTTATTTTGAGTCCCACAAGTCAATTTAAAGCTTCAAGATAATAGTAGGGAAGATCTTAAAGTGGTTCACAAGAAGAATTGGAGAAGATTTGCAGCTACATTAAAGATTAAAGAGGTTCTACAAAGGTATTACTTGAAACCTTCTTATTATTGTATGAGGATGCTTCATTTATAGCCAAAATTGATGAATTAGAATGCTTATTGATCCTTGTTGCTTTCGTTGCATGCTGATATACCCCTTTACTAAACCCATTATTTTCTCTGCATACTTTGAATGTGTCGATGTACGATTAGACCACATTGTTCGCCTCTTATGAAATGAACCTTGAAGTAGACCTCTTATGTATTCTAGCAACGAAGTTATTTGCAACACTTCTTTGGTAATAGCATTGAAGCATTTGACACTATTGTTGGTCATGTTATCATATCAGTTCCCGAAGTGGTAACACCGTGCCCATCACTGAATATCAACATCCTCCAAATACCTTGCAAGAGAACCGTTGTTGTAGTGTATTCGTTTTTTTGTCCTAAAACTCGTGGAATGTAAACAATAAACTTATTATGTTATCAATAAAGATGTTATTGAGGTTTTATTCAATAAAGTTGTTATTTAATGTATGAATTGCTCATTTCATTACCTAAATCCAATAAACTAAAGATTCATGGCTATTATATGAATACTTGAACTTTATATGCTGACATAAAGATGGATCAAGTTCGAGTAAGTAGCCAAAACGGTGTGTAGTATATGAATAAGGTTGGGTGCATTATTTTGATAACACTATCGGATGTGGCCTACTCTGTAGTTGTTACAATTTTATGTAAAGTGCTACAAATGAAGTGATCCTCATTCGTTCATGTAATGACATGAGGAGCAGGGGCATCCTATGCAATGAGTTTGCATAAGATTGAACCAAGAAATAAGTCGTTCTTACTTTATAATGCTACTTACCATTTATTACTGACTATTTCAAAGCGACCACCTAGGTAACTCGACTTTAATCCTGAGCTAACTATGAACTCCTTTTTATTCGGGATTATCCTTAGATTTACATGGGTGAGGGTTGGCTCAACAGCATCGACTCAATAAGCCTCCCATTTCAAAGATAATATCGGGTAAATAGCTGGGGACATAGGGTGCAAGACGAAATTCACTCCTACCAAATTTTAGGGATAGTAGAGAGGTTGTTCCCTTTAGTGTTGACTGTGGATCTTGAACAAGGGGTCTCAACCTCTCATTGGCCCAAGGTGGACTCGGTTTAGTGATTGGATCATAAACCAATTGTTCATTATGACTTTCTCTAATAGGACATTTTTCTACCAATAAGTCAATTAATAGAGGATCGATGGGACTTAAGGAGCAAGTTGTAATCTTGGGGGGAAACCAGCATTTGATCCAGCCGTTATTTTGAACAACCTATGAAGAGTTAACGTACTAATCATTGTTATATCGAGTGGACACAATATATCTACAGTGAGGGAAGTGTAACTACTAGGCTTTAGTGGAGTGACTCGGTAGTTAATAAATGTTGGTTAATTAGGTTAAAGAGTTTAGACAGTTAATCTCGAATCGTTGAAGCCCATGATCTATAGGTCCATGAGGTCCCCATACTAGCTCATGTCATATTAAACCTTGGAATAGTGTGACAAATGAATTTGAAGGGTTCGAATTCAATTTTTGGAGCAGGGCGTTAAATATATACGATATATTTAACCTAATGTTTAATTTTGAATCAAACATAAAAAAAAAATAATAAATAGGAGAAATTTAAATAAGATTTAAATATCAAGATTATGAATTGGGATTCAAACTGATTGGGATTAGTGTTTGATTTAATATTAAATTAAATTAATTAAATGGTTCAATTAATTATTTAATATTAATTTAATTTTAAAAATAATTATTAGAATTAATTTTGAAATTAAATGGAATTGGTCAAAATTGAAACAAAAGTTAAAATAGTTGACTAGGTCAAAATTGCATCAAAAGTCAAAATTGTTGACTAGATCAAAAATACAATGAAAGTAAAAAATGTTGACAATGAAAGTCAAAATTGTTGACTTTGGACTTTGAGAGTCAAATTTTGACCTTTGACCAAATTAGTGGAAAGATCCAATATTTTTTAGTGGGAAATTTTAACATTTACATTGCTAAGTGTTGTCTTCAATTGAAGACACTTGCCCCATTAAGCTCACTTTGAGTTAGTGGATTTTTTAGTGTCAAATTCTCATCAAACTCAAAGTTGCATGTTTTGCATGAAATGACCTTTAAAAGGAAGAGTTTTATGTTTTTTTTTACAACTCTTGGCCAAGTGGAATTTTATGAGATTATTTGAGAATCTCAACCCTTATTTTCTCTCAAATACTTAGTCTTTTCCTCCCCAAATTAGTCATTCACCGGATCCCACCATCCCATTCTAAGGTCAAAGAATAGTCGAGAAGACTCTCGTGGTAGTCTACGAACAATTCGTGAGGAGATTGAAGCTGATTTGGAAAAGACTTGAGTCTACAAAGGTTGTATTTTTTTCTATTCCTTTGTAGTTAATTTAATTGCATGCTTATTCTTTGAAATTAACCTAATTGGAGTACTTTAGATCCATGAAAAAATATATGTTGTATTTTCTCTTCATGTGAAAAATAGCGGCCTAGCGTGTGAAAAAAATAGTGAGAAAATAGCAGCCTAGCATGTGAAAAAATAGTTTGTGTGTGTCATGGATAGAGGTGAAAAGAGCTATCTCCACTATGTCTAGTTAGGGCCTGTAAGAAAAGAGTGATAGGTTTCTGGCGGTCGGGTGTGAAAGCTAGCTCTCTAGAGAAAATCGATGCCCTCTATGTTTTGTGTGTGTCAGTTTTGGGCACTCTTAGATAGTGTTTCTCTTTGATATGCAATAACAATATGTCTCGAGCTAATGACTGGGCTAGAGTAGAGGGAAGATGAGATGGGAGTAGGATAAAATTTTCTTGAGTACTTTTTGATTTATGAAAATGTTTCGTGTCTTAATGTTTCATTTATACATGTCTTTGATTGAAAACCAACCTTTTATAACAAGTCTCAATTAAGTGATTGTTTGATTTTGATATGAGATTAGATAAAGGATTCGATTAATGGAGTGAACACTTTCTTGTCAATTTCCATGACTGAGTGTTATAATAATGCTCGGGACAATCAAATCTTAAGTTGGGGGTGTTTGCTAGCTCTAAAAAAGAGCTAAGTTTAAGGTCTTAACTTTTCTATATTTGGACAATTTTGTGCTTTATTTGTCTTTTTTTGTAGTAGAATTGACCCCATAGAGCATACATTGCAAGGATGAAGAATCAAGCAAAAATAAAGGAAAAAGTAGGAGTTAAATGCACCAAATCGAGATGAGATGAAAAATGACGATTCTGCCCTGTTTCAGCATTGCAACACTCTTCATAAGCCTAAGACCAACGCTCATTCGACGCTAGGAGGCATTAGCAACGGGTGCAGGGTAGTGTTGGTATGCTGCCCCGAGCGTCACAACGCTCTAGAGTTAGATCATCGCCACCGCTGCAACACCATCTGACGCTTGACTTCAACACTAAGGGACAGAATACTTAGCGTTGCAATGCTCCTTCAGAGCATTGTGACACAACAATGATTGACAGAAGTTCAACGCCGCGCGCACGCAACTCAGCGTTAGAGGGAGCACTGTGATGCCTTCTTGACGCTCTCCAATTTGCACTGTAGTGTTGCAACACTATTTCCAAGCATTGCAACACTGCGAGAAGCCTATAAATAGGACGTTCGGGTCCAACCTTTGAGACACCCTCAATACAATTTAGAATAGAGTAAAATTTAAGAGTTAGTCCAATTTTAGGAGCCATTAAAGTCGAATTGCTGAGAGATTGTTGTCATAGTTAGCCTCGATTCTCATTCGATCATTGTAATTCTGATGTTTCTTTTAGAGGCTAAATAATTTTCTTGGGATAGTTTGTATGTCTTGATTCTTAATGATCTACTAGTTAAATTTAATCAATTTTTGTGAATCCTTTGGGTGGATTTGTTTTAATATTAATTGAGTTTCTTTGAATTTTTCTGACAAATTAATTTATTGAAATTCTTGTATGCAAAATCATTCTAGCCTATGCATTATTCATTGATTAAGTTCCACGTACGAGGATTGCATGTTTAGGGACTAGAATTTTTCCGGCCAAACTCATGTATGCCATAGTATAATCTTTCCCTATAAATCTTGCTATAAGGTATGGCTTTTCCGGCTTACTATATCTCAACAATTGAACCCTTTTCTTAATGCTTTCAGTTTTAACTTGTATGTCGCTCATAAGGAAAAGTTTTAAATTGAATTAGTGCTTGTCGCTCATAAGGAAAAGTTTTAAATTGAATTAGTACTTGTTTGGATTTTTATCAAAATTGGCTAATTGGGCTATTAGAATTTCTAATAGGTTGAGGGGTTCACAAGATTGGTAAAATTAACTAGTTCCTAATGATAGAGAATAAAAAGCATACAAACTAATCCCAAATCATTTTCTATGCTAATTCTTGTTTTTCTTTGTTTGTTTGTCAATTTACTTTACAAAAACACAAAACCATCCAAATCACTTTTCACGTGGAATTCATAAATTATCCTAGTTGATTCAATAGTCTTTGTGGATTCGACCCCGATCTTACTGCTTTACTACGTTTGTGGTACTAGTCTTGGATCGGTAAAATAAATTACCTTTGCTCGAGCTGGGGGTTGGTTATGACGACGCCAATCTCGGATTCTGAACACTAGCGCATGCCCTAGAGCGTAATGCGGTTAGGCAAATGTGTTTAGTATGAATTCATCTAGTATGTTTAACTAATTAGGTAATTAAGACCATTGATTGGATGTCCAATCAATTGGGCTAGACATAATTATGAACAACAAGATTGCATTCGAATAACTCGAAGAATGAGATTACATTGAGTCATTCTGATTTTATTTACTAACAATTTATTTTCTTGCAATTCTACTTATCCAATCCATACCAAACACCTGCATTTTACCAATATAACTAAAAATAATCTTTGATGAACTAATCTTCCGTGCTTCCCCGTGGTTCGACACTGAACTTGCCATTTGTACTACTAGTTAGTATAAGTTGTTTACTGTCCGTCAGTCATCACTTACGCATTGACGATTTATATGAATCTATGTATAAAAATCCCAAAATCTTAAAGGAAAATCCTGTTGTTCGATTTCTCAGCTGCTATCTACTGAATATTATGGTTGGAGAGTAACAATTGCTCATTTTTTAACATATATCATAGGACTTGACAGCTTTGTGAATATTTTATTAACTTAGCTAGTCTCTGGTCTATCAGATCTAATTTCCATTCAAGTTACGATACTTCTTCTATTACGCTAAACTTCTCTACTTTTCTATAATTGTTCTCTCGTATGTTTCTCATATACGCTTCATTTTGGTAATGGAGTATCCTTTATTGAAAAAATTAATCTCAATATAAATATGACATACAATAATATGATCTATAACATAGTTTGGAAGTACAAATAACTTAATTATTAATTAAAATAAATTTTATAAATTTCTATACTTACAAAAATATCCATTGATATCGATATACATATCAACGAATCCGTAAAATTGAAATTTTGATATCAATATCAACATCATAAATCTATTTATTTATGTTTATGTGTTTTATTATCAATAAATCAATTCGGATTTTAGAGGTTAATAAATAAAACTTGCAACATGTGACATAATAGCACAAAATTATATCTAGACGTGAACAAAGCTCAAGAAACAAATTTCAAAGTGAGATAGGTCAAAGGTAATGAACATGTAACCTCCTTTGAGGTTAGAGGTTAGAGGTAACTGAAATCTATTTCTGCTACTTAACAGATTGTGGTTTATGATTCTTTTTTTAATTTATTTACAATTTTATTTTTTGCAATTGAGATAGCTCAAAAGGAATTGATATGTATCTTTATTACGTTTTAGTCCTTGAAAAAAGTAATCCTCATTACCTCCATTATTATACTAAACAAAAATAAAAAGGAAAAGGAAAAAAAGCTCAAAGAGTTTATATATTTATAAGTAGTAGAAATAGGTTCTACTTTATTTAATTGTTATTTGAAACACACACACAAACACACAAACACACAGACAAACACACATACATATACACATATATATATCTTCACATTTTAGCCCTCATGAGGAGTTTCAACCACTTTTCCCTCTACATTAATAAATAATCGAACTCGACCATGTTTAAGATCCTTTGTTACTGGAGTTCCTGCCAACAAAATGATTATCTGGAAGTCAGGATGTTCTTTCTTGATGATATTTGCGACAGTGTTTGCATCCACGAAGATAAATGCAGGCCATGATTTTACTGTTGTCAAACATATGCAAACAGATTTTGTTAAGTAATTAACATTAAAATTATATTAAAAAAAAGAAGATCAACTCAACCAAAATATTATGAGAAGATATACTTACAATGGTATGACATCTTGCAATTGTTATATTTGTCTATTTGCTTCTAAGTGGATGTGTGCTTTGTTGTTGATTTGGTAGTTACATTTATAGCTAATTTGGTCATGTTGCTCTCTATAAAATAAAGAAATAAATTGTGTTATATTGATTCTACAGCATATCAATGAGAATTAGAAGGAATAACTTTACATGTGCCTACTTATTGAAAAATGTTAGTTGATATTTTAAATAAAGATTAATCTATATTAAAAGAAAGACTTTAAAAAAAATTACAAATTTTTATGTTTAACTTTTAAATCTTCAAAGATTATTATGTGTTTTATTTTTAAAATATACTTAAAGTTTCCTATTTAAAAAAACGTGGAATATATTTTCCTTTTTTAATAAACAAGTGGAATATTGTTATGTTTATCTTCCAAATCTTTACAAATTATTCTAGATTTTAAACAAGCATTTGGTGTTTTTTTTTTTTTTTTTTTTAACAGTAGAGTTTAGTGTTCCTCGGTTTGATCAAAGCTAAATAAATATATCGAATAAGAAGTCATCATCAACGCCATTTTACATTGAATAAAAGAGAAGTATAGTTGAGTAAGGATTCATAGAACCTACAATTTTTTATTTATATATATATATTTGTTTATAATGTTATTGTGGCCTCAGGTAACTATAATTCTCTTGTTTGCAGGCCCAAACTACTCAGCATAAACGGTCAACTTCACTTCAAGACTCAGGGAAGACTATGTCCTTTAAGCTTCAAAACTCGTCAATCATTTACCTGTATACGAGCTCAATTGTGTAGACGAAGCTCTGAGAAACTAGACGATAGTTCAATTATGTAGACGATACTTAGAAGCACTAGACGATCGTGTAGACGACAGTTGTATAGAACTAAACGATCGTATAGACGATAGTTAAGGAACTAGATAATTGTGTAGACGATGCAAAGTGGAATTGGACGATCGTGTAAATGATGCAAGAGGAACTAAACAATCATGTACACGATACTTTAGAAAAAAACTAGACGATCATAGAGAAAGAAAGAACACAAGTATTTAAATGGTTCAGTGAAAGGCCTACGTCCATTGTGCAAGAAGGGAGGGTCTCTTTTATTACTTCTTCTTTAAACTTCTTTACAGAATGAACGTCTCACTCTCTCTCTTATTTCCATTACCTTCTCATTCTTTTCCTTTTATATAAGCTCTCATTTTCAACGAAGGAAGCTCTGGTGGTCACAACAAACAAAACAGAAAGAAGACGACAACGATAAACTGCCTTCTACTTCTTTTGTCTTTGGTTCTTTCTATTACAATCTCCACCTTTGTAAACATCTAGAGAACCTTTCCCTCTTTGCTTGTTGAGCTGATTTTGAGCTAACCTTTTTCAGATAACTCGGACCCAAGGAGGTCCAAGCAATGACCAAGCTTGCTTTGAGAAACTGTCTTGGTCAACATATCAGCCTCATTATTTGAGATATGTATTTTTGCTACCTTAACTTCCCCTTTCTCAATCTCTTTTCTGATAAAGTACTAAACTTGTAGTCATTTACCAGGATTGGCCATGTATATACCGACTAAACTTGTAGCATAGGACAGATCTAGTCTGGTTAAAGTCATTAGATACATCAAAGTTCTCAGTGCCTAGGAATGGGGAACAACCTTCATATGGTTAATGTGATCCTCATCTATGCTCTTAGGACTGTTTGCAGCTGAGAGTTTAAAATGAGGTGCAAGGGGATTGCCAACAGGCTTAGCACCATCCATGTTGAACCTCTGAAGTATTTTCTCACAGTAATCAGCTTGACTTACATACAATCTGTCTTGCTTCTTTCTCTGCTAATTTCAATGCCAAGAATCCTTCTAAATTCCCCTAGGTCTTTCATGTCAAACTCTTTCTTTAGAAGCATCTTGACTTGCCCCAACTTTTCTTTGGAACTTCCAGCCAACAACTTGTCAACTACATAAAGGAGTAGATACACTGGTTCTTTGAAGCTTTTAGAGTTGGTATACACACACCAATCATATGAGATTCTCTTGAATCCCATTTTAGAGATCACCTCATCAAACCTGTCATACCAACACCTTAGTGACTGCTTCAGCCCATAGATTGATTTTTTTAGTACACACACCAAGTCTTCTTCTCCTTTCTTTACATACTCTTGAGGTTATTTCATATAGATAGTTTCATTCAACAATCCATGTAAGAATGCTGTCTTCACATCCAATTGGTCTAACTCCAAGTCCTTTTGTACAACTAGGGAGAGGAATAGCCTAATGGATGTGTGTTTCACCAAAGGAGAAAAGACCTCTGTATAATCAATCCCTTCCTTTTGTGTGAACCCCTTTGCAACAAGTCTTGCCTTGAATCTACACTTTTGTACCCCTGAAATTTATTCTTTAAACTTGTATATCCACTTGCATGAAATAGGTTTGTACCCTTTAGGCAAAGGTACTGTGTTTTCAGGTATCATTTAGGTTGAGAGACCTCATTTTATCATTCATTGGCTCAATCCATTATCTAGCATCAGGGATGTTAGATTTTTCCTAAAAAATCGTAGGTTCATTGTTGCATAGTGAAATGGTAGCACTCAATCCAATACTAGTAATATCAAATTCTAAATACCTTGTAGGGGGCACAATGGTTCTCCTTGTCCTATCCCTTGCTAAGGAGTAATTTTGTAGATCTCCTTGTGTCTCTCCTTGTTCACTTGACACAAATTCACATGTCTCAGTAGTGTCATCACCTTCACCTTCTAGATTCTGGGAAGAAGAAGAAGCTCCTTGTTCACTTTGAGGCTCCACCTCAAACCTTGTACTACGCATCTTTGACTTAGGTGTAGGTTGTTGCTTGGACATGATAAACATCTCATTTTCTCTGAACACAATATTTCTACTATTGACACATATCTTCTCAATAGGATGCCAAAGTCTGTATCCTTTCACTCCAGGTGTAAAACCTAGAAACATGCATTTGATAGCCCTTCGTTTCAGCTTACCTTGGCTTTGGTGCACATACCCTACACTCCCAAATACCTTCAAGTGTTCCAACTTGGGAGGCTTTCCTGTCCACCTTTCTTCTGGTGTTTTTAGCTCAATGGATTGATATGGACACCTATTTTGACTGTAGATAGTGTAGGACACTACCTCTGCCCAATATTTCTCAAGCAAAATAGCATTGGACAGTTGACATCACACTTTTTCCAGCACTGTTCTGTTGAGTCTCTCTACAACTCCATTTTGTCGAGGTGTATACCTCACTATTCTATTCCTTACTATGTCATTCTCTTTGCAGAACAAGTTAAACTCTTCTCCACAAAACTCTAAACCATTGTCAGTTCTCAAGTATTTAATGTGTTTAGAGGTTTGTTTTTCAATCAAGGTTTTCCATTCTTTAAATCTCTCAAACACTTCATCTTTGGTTTTTAGAAAATAAACCAAACTCTTTCTTGAATAATCATCAATAAAAGAAAGGATGTACCTTGCTCCACTCAGTGAAGGAGAATGTGCTAGACCCCATAGATCAGAATGCACATATTCAAGTATTTCCTTGGAAGTATGCTGTCTTTTAGGGAAGCCTTGCCTAGTTGCCTTGCCAAGAATGCAATGTTCACAAAACTTCAAGCTGTCTCTAACACTTTTAGGAAGAATCCCCTGTTTGGAAAGAATTTCACACTAATATGAGATAGCCTCTTGTGCCATAGCTCGTCTTCTGTAGGATCTTCATTTGTATCCAACAAGGCTGAATGTTCCATTTGCACATTTTAGTGACATACAAGCCATTAACTTTACTTGCCACCAACACCACCTTTGTTCTTTGATTATCTCAAAGGTGCCTCCAGCTTTTCTATATTCACAACCAATGGAGTTAAACATCCCCAAAAATATAGGAACATGCCTCATATTTCTCTTCAATGTAGGAACATGCCTCATATTCCTGATTAACTTCACTGAACCATCTTGTAACTTCAAGGAAACAAACCCAATGCCTACTGCCCTGTAGGTATTTGTAATACCCTAACTCTTAATCTGAAGGGAATGAGGTTAAATAAGGAAATAGGATAGAACAAATAAAATTCGAGAAAATTTAGATAAAAATGATTCAAGTGTTATCTATATGTTGGTGGGTGCAAAAGGACATATGGATGTGAGGGTATTTGAGATCGAAATCACTGAGAGCACTGAAGAACAAAAGCATTGAGAGCAGAATCAACGAGAGTGGAGAGAGTGAGAGAATGGGAGAGAGCGAGAGTGGAGAAACGGGAGAAATGGGAGAAAGCGAGAGTGGAGAGAGCAAGAGTGGAGAGAGCGAGAGTTTGAGCGAGAAAATGGGAGAGAGCAAAGCCACGAGAACAAACCAGCGAGAAGGTTGGAGAGAGCGAGAGCTACGAGAGCAAAACAAACGAGATTGGACAGATGGACGCATTAGACGAGAATTGGCTGCGTTCATTAGTAATTTGGATAAAATAAATCAGAAATTAAGTAAGATGAAGTGACAAAAAGAGATTACATGCAGGAAGATTTTTATCAACTTAAGTAGGTGGTGTACGGTTGAGATTACATAAAAATTAAGATAAATTTTGGTTGGCAAACCCAGAATTAGACAACTCAAAGCTCGGCTAGCCAGAGTTAGCGTGGGCAGCCTAAGGAAGAGCCATTTGTATGGTGAGTTGTCGTGAGGAACGAGGCTGGGAACGGCTATAAATAAGAAGGCCTCGGCATGAAGGTTAAACTCATTCCAAACAATTTAAGTAGTAAACATCCTAAGTAGAGAGTTTACATTTAGTGGGAAAGCTGCCGTTGGGTGGGTGGAGGCAAGCAATTTGAAGGAGGTGCTGCACAGATTCATAATTCTATTTGAGTAGGGAAGATATTTACAAGTAAATTGTATTAGGAGGATTTGCTGATAGTGAGTGGTTACTATATGTTTGATTTATGCATGTATACATATATGTATGATGCGTATATGTTGAGGTAATGTCAAATATGCATGAAAAGGGATGCATGGTTTTTAATATTGTTGTGAGTACCATGATGTTTGCATGTGTATGTACGATGGAAACTAGAATTATACCCGGGATATGGTTAGTATGCTTGAAAAGGGTGCTTGGCGGGGAAATATGGTCGGCTTCCATCGGCAGGAAACGATAGTCGTGACGATCGGCGGGAAAATATGGCCAAGTTACCTAAGCATAACTAGCGGGAAAGAAATGATCAATGTGCACATTGGCGAAAAAAATGGGGTATAAGGAAAGTTTCCATATAAATTATTATTGTGTTGTTGGGTTGACAGTAATTGACTATCAACAGGAAATGATTCAGCGGCTTGGCTGAGGAAATGAATTTGAAATGATATTAATGTGTTTTGATTGCATGCTGTTTTCCCCAATAGTTTATTTTTGATAAGTTAAGGTTTCGTTTATAAAAATATATATACTACTCACTAGGCTTATTAGCTCATGTTTTCCAAATGTTTTCTTATATCTCCTCCACCCCTCCCCCCCCCCAGGTAGTTTGGAGAGGAGTCCACCACCCACCACCACCATCTCAAGATTTGGTAAACTCTCAGGGCACAGCTCAGACCATGTAAACAAAGAGTAGAGAAAATTTAATTATATGTATAAATTGATAGGGGGAATACTGTAAACTTATTAAAGTCTGTAATAAATATGGGGGGAAATATTGAATATAAGTATTGTCTTAGGACACTATTAGTTTACCCTCATGCTCCCTTCCCGGTCTTGGGGTTTTAAGGTTTGGGAGGGGGTGTGAACAGTATTTTATTTCTCATGTAAATCAGCCCTCCAATCCTCTCGTCTTGTAGATATAAAATCACCCTGTAGATAGTGTCATATGGATTGAACAACCAGAATCTATCACCCAATCTTGAGTCTCCATAGAATTTTGCTCACCACACTCTTCAGTTGTTGCTAAGGCATCTGAATACACAAGGGAACTTTTCCCCACAGCTGCCTCTATCGGTTTTCCTCTTTTGTTCTATTGGTTCAACTTTCTCTTCAAGGCATAATAATCTTTCTTCATGTGTCCAAGTTTGTGGCAAAAATGACACTCTATTTTAGACTTGTCACCCCCATTCTGCTTGCCTTTTCCATTGTTCTTTGTTTCCCTTTTGAAAATAAACCTTCTCCTCCTTACTGATCTTTCTTGCTCATCTGTAATTCTAGTTTTCTAACTCTGATTGTTGAAATAATTGCTTCTGTAGTGATTCTTTCTCTACCATACTTCATTGTTGTTTTAACATCCTTAAACGAGTCTGGTAAGGAGTTAAGTAAGATAAATGCATCATTTTCTTCTCCAATGTTGTTTCCTATTTATTTGAATTCTGATGACAGTCTCTTAAATTCGTTCAAATTGTCAGTTAGGGATTTTTCAGTATCCATCTTATATGTGAAAAAATTTTCCCTCAAGAAATCTTTGTTAGGAAAATCTTTGTTGAGATAAATCTCGTTTAATTTGTTCTAGAGGTCCTAAGTAATTGACTGGTCAACTATTTGCCTTAAAACACTATTTGTAACATTCAAAACAATAGTTTCATAGGCATTTACCTCTATTGTCTCTTTTTCTATATCTGTGAGTGCTTCAGGGTATTTTGTTGGGTATGGGATGGCTAGAAGTGCCTTTTGTTGTCCCAATACTGGCTTGATTTTAGCTTTCAGTAATTCAAAGTCTGTCTTTCCATCAATCTTCTCGATTTCATACCTAGTTATTCTTGAGCTTAAAGATTGACTTGTTTGAATCTTTGTATGCAAGAATTCAAATCTTGGATCTGTCTTGAGTTGTTCTTTGAGCTTTAATACCACTTGTGGCCCTAGATAACTATAATTCTCTTGTTCGCAGGCCCAAACTACTCAGCATAAATGGTCAATTTCACTTTAAGACTCAGGGAAGACTGTATCCTTTAAGCTTCATAACTCTTCAATTGTTTACCTGTATACGAGCTCAATCGTGTAGACGAAGCTCAGAGGAACTAGATGATAGTTCAATTATGTAGACGATACTCAAAATCACTAGATGACCGTGTAGACGATGGTTGTATAGAACTAAACGATCATATAAACGATAGCTAAGTAACTAGACGATCATGTAGACAATGCAAAGTGGAACTGGACGATCGTGTAAACGATGTAAGAGGAACTAAACGATCGTGTACATGTTACCTTAGAAAAAGCTAGACGATCTTAGAGAAAGAAAGAATACAAGTATTTAAGTGGTTCAGCCAAAGGCCTACGTCCACTGTGCAAGAAGATAGGGTCTCTTTTATTACTTCTTCTTTAAACTTCTTTACAGAATGAATGTCTCGCTATCTCTCTTGTTCCCATTACTCTCTCATTATTTTCCTTTTATACAGGCTCTCATTTTCAATGGAAGAAGCTCTGGTGGTTACAATAAACAAAACAGAAAGAAGACGATAACGATAAACTTCCTACTTTTATCTTCGGTTCTTTTTGTTACAATTATGGTTATTTTGATTTTTAAGGCTAATTGTAAAGATGGAAGAAGGATGAAACAAATTCAGGTGGTGGTAAGTTCTAAACATAGAGTTCTACTTTGTAAACATAGAAGAACGAGAATTGTGATGTATTTGGAATTTATTTTCAAGTGTCTAATTTTTTTTTTAAGTTATTTAAAAAAAAGGGAGTGTTTGACAACTACTGAAAAATATTTTGAAGTGTATTTTAAACCGTTTTGTCAAATGTGTTTAAATAAAATTGAGTATTTTGAAAAATACTTTTTTTCTCATGTCAATCGAAACGGACACGTGAGAGAGGTGATGATAGTTTTGAACATGGTGCTTTCTTCTTTTACTTCTAGGCCTTGGGCAATTTAGGTTAGTGTTTTTTTTTTCTTTTTTTGGTTAAAAAATCTCTTGCCTGAAATTGAGTGAGATAATTGTGCCCTGAAATACAAATATTATAAAACTTATGCTTTAAAATATAGGAAAGAAAATACTATGGGTTTGTTATTCTTTTTTATGAAGAGTAAAAAATACTGTGTATGTTCTAAAGAGAGATGAAAATCTGTTTTTTTAGGCTAATTTTTAGTTGTTTGCTTTTGATTTGGATTAGTGATAGATTAGTTAGAATTTCTTACATATAAATGAGTGAGAAGTCCGTACTCTTAAACATACTTTGTTGTTCTTAACATTTGGTATACAGATACAATGTATTTGATTGATAGACATAAACAAAGTACAAAATCATAAAAACATAGATGTTTAATAATGTTCAAACAATAAAAAACAACCAAACAATCGAGATGTTGGTTTGTTGGAGTAGTCTCAACATTAGTCACATAAAATGCATTGTATTTGGTTGAAAAACAGACAAAATACAAAATCATAAAAAATGGATGAACAGTAGTTTGAAAGGTAGAAATGAACGGAAAACCACATTTAAGATTCGTTGGAGAAGAAAATGAAGTTTAAATGACAAAAAAGATTAGGAGTTAAGGTATTATTCCTTCTAGATTAGGTTTAAAATTAGGACGTGCGCGCACACAACTTTTTTAAAATGACATTTTGCAAAATTTTTAGTTTAACGTGATCCTCAAGCACACACATATACCTTTTTAAAAATGACATTTTTCAAATTTTTAATTGAACATGATCATTTATTTAGTTGCTACACACATGTTTTTAAAAATGACATTTTTCAAAAAATTTAATTTAACATCGTCATTTATTTAGTTGCCTCAAAAGAAAAATATTTAAGTACACTCCAAATGCATCAATCGTTTTATAGTTTACGCATTTTTATTAAACCACAGTTTGTCCAATAACAAACTCATTTCTTTTTCAAGAAATATATATTTATTTTTATTTTTTTGGTTGCATGGTAAGATTAGAGGAACAAAAGATGGAATGCAACAACCATGTATTCAAGTATTTCTCGTAAAATAAATACATAGAATTTAAATGAATTTTTTGTATAGGTGACCTCATTTCGGAGGTCCAAATGAAAAATGGGCACCTTTAGAAAAAGTAATGGAAAGTGGCCTTCTGCTGACGTCATCCACGTGTGATTTCATCGCTTCGCCCCTGAGATGCACCCCGCACGCCTGGGCCTACCAAGGAACTTGAACATCGATTCCTATCACTTGATCCTCGATTATTCGTCACTCAATCCTTGTTGGCTAATTGATGGCAGGAAATTAGAAGTCAATTTTACTCGACAACTAAAATCCCGTGGACGCGGTATGTGATGCATGTTCTTAAGATATGCATTGATAGTCATGTGTCGATGGTCATGCATTGGAATGAAGATGCGTTAATAAATGTATGCGATGACCATGCGTCCTGTCATAAGTTTTTTTGCGCTCACGCCAAGTATAATGTGAACGCAAGTTTCTCGGGTAATCCGAGGTCGAACACAGGGACTTGTAGCTATATGTATGCGGTGATGTGAATGCGGCGGTTTAAATAAAAGAATGGAAGGGAGGTTGCTAAGTTAACCCTACTCCTATTCCTATCTAACAGACAACGAATTGAGAATATGTATGAGAGGTAGAGAAACGACAACATTTGACATGAAATGAATGTGTGGGAAAAATAGACAAAATGCGGAGATGACTTCATTGCAATACTTAAGAGTGATCGCAAGGGCAACCTTAGTCAACACAAACCATGCAAATGCTACATACACTAAAAGCCTAAATCTAGGACGTATGCGGTGTGTATGCATAAATGTCGAGATGACCGCATACCGCTACCATATCCTACTTCCTGGACGCACGCAAATCCATTCTGTAGGGTGCATACGCTGTGTAAAGCAAACGAAGCTTATCCCTAAGTTCCCCATTCTTGCCTATGCATTCCAATCCGCTCTCCTGAGTCTTAGATTTGTGTTTTAGACTACTCTCCCAAGTATGCCTAAATGATGAATGATGCGCTCATAGGACAAGGTAACCGCATGAACTTTGCTGACCTAAGATTGTTACTATCCCTAGTGAACAATGCATACATTGCTTAATGCGACCAACCACTTACCCTCCCGGGCAGTTGATTGTTGCTGAGTTCACTCATTGACAAGCAATGCGTTAGCCTATAGACAGGCGTTGCAGCATCTTCACATTAAGCAAATTTACTCGTACACTCGCGCAACACACATCTCTCGGTGGGTTGCTACATGGTTCATATCCCTAATCCACATGACTAAGTATATGATACCCAAGAAATCCCACTAAGTGTTGCAATGAAAGTAAAGATGCTAAGCAAAGGAGATGGAGATGGAGTCAACGGAATAGAGAAATGGATTGAAAACAAATTGTATTAATTCTTTAATCACAAAATGTCATACAATACAGTATAAGAAAAGAAACGAAAATGAAATGACTGGCTGGAAGCAAAGACTTGCTTCCAGCGGATGTGCGTCAAGGCTGCCAGTAGTGCCATATGTGGAGGAGCTAACTCTCTCGAGATCTAGCTTCGGTTGAAGGCTCTGGTCGTCACTCGAAATGGATGAAGGAGGTGAAGAACTCTCGGCCATCTTCACACACAGTTTGTCTGGATCATGAGGAAAATCCCCGGTTCACAAGGATCATCCCCGGATAGCTTGAATTTCTGCTCATCGGTTTCTATATATAGAGCTTGGGTCACTGACAACATTAATTGGACTACTCTGAGTCTGACATTCGGCACGTTAGTCCTTTCTGAACCTCTGCCACTAACGGTGTGGTAGGTGAAATGTCAACATCATCTTTTGGTTTTTCTCGAGGTAGATGCGTTGATGCGTTCATTCCACCAACCTTGCATTGATCCCATTAGCATGCGTTGTCGCGTAGTCGCAATCATTCAATGACCGCATTTGCTTAATACTGCAACTCTACATGATGACCGCAATCGCTTGACAAGCGCAACTCCCATGCTACAAAAATAGAATATTGAACGTATAATAACGCAAAATAATGGGTTAGTTGAGATTCAACATGCTGATCGACGCAAGCTCATTTTCTCGTGAATTCTATCATGATTGCTGCATATCTGCCTAACAACCTTCATAATTCTAAGTAAAAGGCCTAAGATGACATGCATTTTTGCATGTCATCACCCGTCTCCTAAACAATCGTATACCCGCGTTAATAAACGATCGCCTGCGATTTCTTAAACGATTGCTTACCTTTGCTAGGAAATTGCTTAGCGTGCCGAACGTAACTAAACAATCGCTTACCTTTCGATAAACAATCGCTTAGCATTTACTACATGATCGTGTACCCTACTCTAAACGATCAAGCACACCCAACTATATGATAGTCTTCCCTTTTCTCCCACTTGCTTGTTCATAGTACACGATCACTTTTCCTCCTCCCCTCTACCAAATATATCAAAGTCCACCCTTTGGATTCTCATTCCGAGAATACTAAGGGCTTCGAGTGGTGGTGTCGTCTCCAGTTTCTTGTTTTTTGTGCACTGTGATCATGTAGACGATCGTAGTGCTGCAAGGTGACTACTTGTTGGACGAGTAGGAACGAGAGGAGTTTGCTCACGTTGGACCGAGTTCTATTGAAGATAGTCTTCAACTAGTATTTTCTCTCAGTCTTTTGTATTTATTGTTAAAGCATGCTAGTAATTAATGTTTTCAATGCATATCTGGTTGTTGGAATGTGTGTGTGGAAATTCTGTCACAATGAAATTGGAAAGATCTGCTTGCACACATAGATATTATTGTATAAGAGTTCCTTCACATATCGGATACGGAGAGGTGGTATAGGGTTGATGAACGTGATGGAACACGAGACATACGCAGCGGAATTAGAACCTAATTACACTCTAATTGCTTTTAATTTAAAAGAAAATAGCATGCAATTGAAGGAAAAAATAGTAAAATAACTTACCTTTGAAGCTCCCGAAAATAACTTACCTTTGAATCTCGACCCGGCCTCTTTTGGACCAGCACTAGAGTTGACCTACTATCCTTTGGACTCAGAACCGGGTTGTGAGACCCGATGGATGAAGAAAACCGAGAGAGAGAAAGAGATGGAAAAAGAAATGGATCTTTGGGTTGGGTTTTGGGTTATGAATTTTCCTCAAAGAAAAGAGTTTTTTTCAGCTCGAATGTGAAAAACTTTTTTTACAAAAATGGCAAAAGTCTTTCAATCAAATTGAAAAGCCCAATTTATAGAAAAAAGTCATGCAACAATTACATGAAATAAATTCATAAAAATCCAACACCTAGAATCCACTATCTAAGTGGGCTTAATGTCTCCACTATAAGCCAACATCTAGCCTACTATTTTGTTAGTGGAATTATCCAACAAAAGTTTGGATTTTTCCACAAACTTTAGTCAAAGGACAAAATAGTTATTTGGTCAAGGTCAAACTTTGACCAAAAAGTCAACATTTTGACTTTTTATGATTTTTTCCGTGTTGACTAATCTTGACCTCCCAAGCATGAATCCGTATACATTTTCTTGAAATTTAAATCACATTTGAATATAAGATCGGTCAAAGTTTGACTTTTCAAAGTCAAAAATCAACTCTTTGACTTTTTACATCTTTGAGTATTTCCATTATTTTCGAGCTTACGAATATGAACGTATTCATATTCTTGATATTTAAATCACATTTAAATATTAAAGTTGTATCTCTAAACTGAAAATTCGACCACTATATCACATATACTTGTCGGTTTCTCTCTCTTCACCTAATTCGAACAATTCGAATTATTCTATCATACTGTTCTAAGTTTATTCCATATGAGCTAGTAGGGGAACCTAATGAACCTATAGATCATGGGCTCCAACGATCCGAGATTAGCTAGCTAAACTCTTTAGACGGAGCTAATTAACATTCGTTAACTAATGGGACATTCCACTATAGTCCCGTAGTTGTACTTCTTTCACCATAGATATATTTGTGTCCATTTGATATATCTATGAATAGTAAGCTAATCCTTCACAGGTTGTTCGTAATCTCGGCTAGGTCATAAAAATCGTTTTACCCCGAAGACTACATCTTGTTCCTTAAGTTCCACTAATCCTCTAATGAACTATTGGTTTAAGGTCCAACCTATAAACCGAATCTCTCTTGAGCCAAGGAGAGGGTGGGGCCCCTTGTTCAAGATCTGGATTCAGTACTAAAGGGAACAACCTATCTACTATCCCTATAATGGGTAGGAGTGAATTCTGTCTTGCACTCTATGTTCCCAGCTATCCACCCGATCTTACCCCTGAAATGGAAGATTTATTGGGCCAGCGATGATGAGTTACCCTCACCTATGCAGATCTAAGGATAATTCTGAGTGAACAGGAGTTCATAGTTAGTTCAGGATTAAGATTAAGTTACCTAGGTCATCAATTAATGAAATAGTCAATTTTATACATAAAACGACATTTAGAACATAAAAAGTGACTATTTCATGGTTCAGTCTTATGCAAACTCATTGCATAGGATGCCCCCACTCACATATCTCTATATGAACGATTCAGGATCACATTATTTGTACTAACTACAAAGTGGGCTACATTTGTAGTGACCCCAGAATAAGGCACCCAAACTCATTCATATACCATGGACCATTTTGGCTATATATTTGAACTTGATCCATATTTATGTCACTACATAAAGTTCAAACTACATTAAATAGCCTCAGGACCTTAGTTTATTGGATTCAAGATCACAATTTCAATAACAACTTTGTCAAAAAACAAAACAGAATATGTTTATTAATTTACAAACTACGAGTTTTAGAACATAAAATCCAACAAACTCCTACTTGGACTAAAAGTCTTAGTAGAGTATCACAATGTTGAATTTAAGTGAGAAACATATGAGTACAATAAACATATGAATACAATAAACTAGGGCATATACCTAAAAGTTAGCCGTGAGGGCCTTTGTAAAAGGATCAACAATATTTTGCTCAGAAGATATATGGGTTACTACAACGTCTCCATGATGTACAATCTCCAAGATCAGATGGTATTTGTGCTCAATATGCTTGCCGCACTTATGGCTTCTTGGTTCTCTTGAATTTGCAACTGCACCACTATTATCACAATATAGGGTGATAGGCAGATGCATATTTGGAACGACTTCCAAATCTATCAAGAATTTCCTCAACCATACTGCTTCCTTTGCTGCTTCACATGTAGCTACATATTCAGCTTCCATTGTGGAGTCCGCAATACAGTTTTGCTTCACACTTCTCCATACTACTGCTCCTTCATTCAAAATGAACACTGATCCCGATGTAGATTTTCTTGCATCTTTATCGGTTTGAAAATTAGAGTCCGTGTATCCAGTAAGGATCAAATCCTTAGTACCATACACGAGCATATAGTTTCTCGTTCTCCTAAGATACTTGAGGATATTCTTAATGGCAGTCCAATGATCATATCCAGGATTGGACTGATACCTACTGACTATCCCTACTGCGTAGCATATGTCAGGACTAGTACATAACATTGCATACATCAGGCTCCCTACTGCGGAAGCATAAGGAATGCGTCTCATATCCTCAGCCTCTTGAGGTGTCTTAGGACATTGATCCTTTGACAAATGAATTCCATATCTGTAAGGTAACAGACCTCTTTTGGAATTCTACATCTTATATCTAGACAACATTTTGTCTATATAAGTTGCTTGAGACATGGCTAGTGTCCTGTTCTTGTGGTTACGAATAATCTGAATCCCGAGAACATACTGCACATTTCCCAAATCTTTCATTTGGAACTGCGTTGCTAGCCATTTCTTGATTTCAGTTAGGTAACCTACTTCATTCCCAATGAGTAGGATATCGTCAACATATAAAACTAAGAACGCTATAGTAGAATTGACGATCTTCTTGTAAACACAAGGCTTGTCAACATTCTGTGTAAAGCCATAAGATTTGATCACAATATCAAATCTTATATTCCAAGATCTAGAAGCTTGTTTCAACGCATAAATGGATTTTTGAAGATTACAAACCTTTGTTCTTGACGCTATGCAATAAACCCCTCTGGTTGAGCCATATAGATACTCTCCTCAAGATTGTCGTAGAAAGGCTGTCTTGACATCCATCTGCCAAATTTCATAGTCATAAAAGGTGGCAATGGATAAGAGTATTCTAATCGACTTAAGCATGGCAACGGGAGAGAAAGTTTCTTCATAGACCACTCCCTCTCTCTGGGTATAACACTTTTCCATAAGTCGAGCCTTAACAGTCTGTACTTTACCGGCTTGGTCTCGTTTTCTCTTGTAGATCCACTTACAACCAATTGGTTTTATCTCATTTGGTTGATCTACAAGTTTCCAGACAAAATTGAAGTACATAGACTCTATTTCGAGGTCCATGGCTTTGACCCATTAATCACGGTCCACATCTTTCATCGCCTGTTTATAGATCAATGGATCCTCTCTGCCGTCATCAGGTATAACGACTTGTTTGTCTATTAAACCCAAGTAACGGTCAGGCTGATGAACAACCCTCCCACTACGTCGAGGCATTCTCAACTCTTGAGAAGGATGTGACTGACCAGA
>NC_052353.1:16952889-17059310 GCF_009727055.1 Benincasa hispida | reverse complement strand
ACTCTTGAGAAGGATGTGACTGACCAGATGTACTAGTTTTATCTACTACTTTAGTAGATGAACTAGTTCTATCTGTAGCGTCTTTGGAAATTTCATTCAATACTAGTCTATTGCGAGGTTGATGACTTCTTATGTTGTCTTCCTCTAAGATTGTGGCATTTATCGATACAAATACCTTATTCTTTTGAGGATCGTAAAATAGACCATCTTTGTTTCTTTTGGATAACCTATAAATAGGCATAGTTTTGAATGACGTTCCAATTTTTTAGGATTTTGCACCAACACGTGTGCTGGACATCCCCAAATCCTAAAGTGACGTAAACTGCCTTTACGCCCTTTCCATAGCTCATAAGGTATTTCTGAAACACTTTTTGAGGGAATGTTATTCAAAATATAGACAGCAGTCTCTAATGCATGTCCCCAAAAGGAATCAGGTAACTCAGCAATGCTCATCATTGAGCGAACCATGTCTAACAAGGTTTTGTTTCTTCTTTCAGATACACTGTTCTACTGAGGCATATTAGGTGCAGAGCGTTGTGACTTGATTCCGTGTTCTATCATATAGTCCTGGAATATTAAGTCCATGTACTCCCCACCTCGATCTGAGCGTAGTGTCTTAATTATTTTACCTAACTGGTTCTTAACCTCAGCTTTATATTCTTTGAACATTTCAAAAGAATTAAACTTGTGATGCATTAGGTAAATATGACCATACCTTGAATAATCATCAATAAAACTGATGAAATATTCATACCCACCTCGAGCTTTGACAGTCATCGGTCTACATAGGTCCGAATGTACAAGCTCTAAGGGTATTATGGCTCTGAGACCTTTTCCAATAAAAGATCTCTTAGTCATTTTTCCCTCAAGACGAGACTCACATGGAGGTAAAGAATTGTCTTCTAACTGATTTAGAAGTCCATTCTTAACCAATCTCTCAATCCTTTTGAGATTCATGTGGCCAAGTCTTACGTGCCATAGATAGGCATTAGAAGAAACTTTTTGTCTTTTATTCTGAGTTTCGACTGTTCTAAACATTTTAGTATTTAAGACAAATTTTGCTTTAGTTTGTCTTAACTTATATAAGTTGTTTTCAAGTATAGCAGAACAAATTTGAATACCTTTTCTGAAAATGAATGCTTCATTAACTTCAAAAGATATTTTATACATTTGTTCCAATATACATGTGGTAGATATTAAATTCCGTCTCATTTTAGGAGCATACAAAACATCTTTAAGTATGATATATCTATCGTGCTTCGGCTGAGACAACCTCTCTTGTTCCAACCGTGACGGTGATCTCGCCTTCTTCAAGCTTTTTCTAGGAACTAGTTTCCTGAAAAGAGAAGAAAATATGATTAGTGGCTTCTGAATCCAATATCCAGGTCGAGGTATCATCCTCCACTAAACTGTCTTAGCAACTAGTAAATCATATTTACCTTGTGCTTCTTTCGAGGCAGGGGCCTCAGGACATTCCTCAGTTAAGACAAATCTCAGGTCATCTATTACTAGTGTTGAATTTAGATTGTTCTTCCACGTTGAGTAATTATCGCCATTTAGTTTCTCAGAAGCTAAGAGTTGATCTAAAAAGCTAGTCATGTTGAAAAGAAAAACATATCCTTTTTAGTAAAAACATTAATCTTTTAAATCCAATCAAGTTTAGCAAAAAAAAACTAATAATGTACCCTTCATTATTATATTTTGCAACGATATTTCAATGGTTTAGAATAACCTTCACCGAGGGGTGATCGACTATTCCTCCGTTGAACCAAGACTATCTTGACTAGATACTATCACCAGAATAACTCTCATCCCTATAGTAACTTAGTTATCGTTACTTTGGTCAAGAATTTACTAACACTTAGTAATTCTCGTAAGTGTGACCCTCCATTTTCAGACCTCAAAGATCGAAATCATTATGCTTTCGAAGTTGGAAAGACAAAAATGAAAATGGACCTGAGAGACCCTACCAATTTCTAGAGTTCGCGGAGTTCCGAATCCTATAATACAGCCCTCCGATTGGTAAGGTCGCTCCAGGGCAGACATGCAGGCGCATTATAGGAATCTCATGGTGCGACCTAATGGAAGAGACCGTAGGATGTGTTGACACACTTCCTTCTCCCACTTACTATGAACAACTTCCCTTATTCACGTTGGTATTGACTCATGCAAACAATCTCTGAATGGAGTCCGCTCCCAGGGTGACCCAAAGCCAAGCATGAATCTCACGGTGTGAACTCTTAGGGACGCTAGAGCTAAAAGTACATTACTTCTCTCCAGCTGAAGTGTTCTAGACGGTTAGGGTATAAAATACTTAGCGATACATTTCGGCTACCTAAACATATCCTAAGTCTAGATGATTCATCTGAGTATAACTTTTATACTGGATTTTTAACCTACGATGTCTAGGTGATAAACAAATTTTACTACCTCAGACTGCTCACGCATGCTCATAAAACCAATTTAACCTAACTCAGACGCCGGCTCTATCTCCAGGTAGTAGGTGTTCCGTGAACCGTCAACTTAAAAAACTTCAACCTTAGTCATCTTATCTGACTTTTTGCCAAGATCTTGCCGGGTGAGTTTTCTTGTAACTTCAGTTTTACAAGATATCGACCTATTTTTCTTTGAAAAATGGGATTGCTCAACCCTAAGTGAGCATGCATCTTATCTATATTATATATTTTAGAAGTCTAGGTTATTTTATAACAATTATAAAATAAATTATAATAATTATAACCCTAGAGAATTCATCTATAACATGATTCCTTCAATCAAATATGCTTTATATAACACTTATATTAAAACTAAGCATGCATAGTATATATTTTATAACACTTATAAGATATAAAAAATGCATGTCACATGCTTTTCCTATGGTGGGGTTTTAAAACTATATGGCATACTATATGCAAACATAATCAAACAACACTATACATCACATGCATAATAGGTAAACAACACTAAAGTGGACCAATTTCGGCATTAAAAACAAACAAATAACTAATTTATTACATAAATCAGCAACCAGCTTCCCGGAACCGGCTTCAAACATTTTGAACCATCTAGAACCGCTCAAAAATCACTGAACGGACCCAAAAACTCCAAAAAACCAAGTTGAACCGGTCAAACCGGCTCAACCAGGTCAAACAGATAGGTCCGGACCGTCTGGACCGGCTGGTCAACGCCCGCTGGCGCAGTCAACTGAAGTGTGGGACGGGTCGGATCGACAGAACATGCAGGTCGCGAGCAGGCAGAAGATGCGCGGGTCGCAAGTTTTGAGCAGGCAGGAGGCGCGCGGGTCGCGAGCAAAGGGCGCACGCGAAACGGGTCGAAGAGGGCGGAGAAATCGGGTCGGAGCGCGAAACGAGACATACGCTTCATCGATAGCTGGCACGCACAGGGCTACTCCAAATTGGGCCGGATCCAGTCTGGCGGGTCGGGTCTGGAGGCTAATTCCAGGTCTGTGAGCAATTTTCCTTCGATTTTGCTGCTGTCCTCTCTCCCAGAATCAAGAAATTACAGCCTAATTTCAACTCTAATGACTCCAAAAACTTTACAGACCCTTTTTCACACATTAATGCTCATAAACATGTGAGCAATTACAAATAACCACAAGAAATTTAGAGAAAAACAATGCCAAAATCATAATAAGTCCACTTTAGTCCATATTTCATTCAACACTTGAACAGAAAGGAAAACAACACCCACCAAAAGCAATTGAGTGTAATTAAAGTATGCTCTGATACCACATGATGGAACACGAGACATACCCAGCGAAATTAGGACCTAATTACACTCTAATTGCTTTTAATTTAAAAGAAAATAACATGCAATTGAAGGAAAAAACAGTAAAATAACTTACCTTTGAAGCTCCCGAAAACTGCTTTTCCTCGCTGAATCTCGACCCGAACTCTTTCGAACCACCACTAGAGTTGACCTACTATCCTCTGGACTCAGAATCAGGTTGTGGGACCCGATGGATGAAGAAAACCGATAGAGAGAAAGAGATGGAAAAAGAAATGGATCTTTGGGTTGGGTTTTGGGTTATGAATTTTCTTCAAAGAAAAGAGTTTTTTTCAGCCCAAATTTGAAAAATTTTTTTTACAAAAATGGAAAAAGTCTTTCAACAAAATTGAAAAGCACAATTTATAGAAAAAAGCCATGCAACAATTGTATGAAATAAATTAATAAAAACCCAATACCTAGAATTCACTATCTAAGTGGGCTTAATGTCTCCACTATAAGCCAACACCTAACCCACTATTTTGTTAGTGGAATTATCCAACAAAGGTTTGGATTTTCCCACTAACTTTAGTCAAAGGGCAAAATAGTCATTTTGTCAAAGTCAAACTTTGACCAAAAAGTCAACTTTTTGACTTTTTATGAATGTTTTTGTATTGACTAATTTTAACCTCTGGAGCATGAATCCGCATTCATTTTCTCGAAATTCAAATCACATTTGAATATAAGGTCAGTCAAAGTTTGACTTTTCAAAGTCAAAAGTCAACTCTTTGACTTTTTACATCTTTCACCATTTCTATTATTTCTGAGCTTCCGAATATGAACGTATTCATATTCTTGATATTTAAATCACATTTAAATATTAAAACTGTATCTCTAAACTGAAAACCCAACCACTATATCACATATACTTGTCGGTTTCTCTCTTTTCACCTAATTCGAACAATTCGAATAATTCTATCATATTGTTCTAAATTTATTCCATATGAGATAGTAAGGGAACCTAATGGACCTATAGATCATGTGCTCCAACGATCTGAAATTAGCTAGTTAAACTCTTTAGACGGAGCTAATCAATATTCGTTAACTAACGGGTCATTCCACTATAGTCCCATTGTTGCACTCCCCTCACTATAGATATATTTGTTTCAATTTGACATAACCATGATTAGTAAGCTAATCCTTCACAGGTTGTTCGTAATCTCGGCTGGGTCATAAAAACCGTTTTACCCCCAAGACTACATCTTGTTCCTTAAGTTCCACTTATTCTCTAATGAACTATTGGTTTAAGGTCCAACCTTTAAACCAAATCGTTCTCGGGCAAAGGAGAGGGTGGGGTCCCTTGTTCAAGACCTGGATTCAGTACTAAAGGGAATAACCTATCTACTATCCCTATAACGGGTAGGAGTGAATTTCGTCTTACACCCTATGTTCCCAGCTATCCACCCGATCTTACCCCTGAAATGGGAGGTTTATTGGGCCAGCGATGATGAGCTGCCCTCACCTATGAAGATCTAAGGATAATTCCGAGTGAACAGGAGCTCATATTTAGCTCAAAATTAAGATTAAGTTATCTAGGTTATCAATTAATGAAATAGTTAGTTTTATACATAAAACAACATTTAGAACGTAAAAAGTGACTATTTCATGGTTCAGTCTTATGCAAACTCATTGTATAGGATGTCCCCACTCACATATCTCTATATGAACGATTTAAGATCACATCGTTTGTACTAACTACAAAGTGGGTTGCATCCATAGTGTCCCCAGAATATGGCGCCCAACCACATTCATATACTATCGACCATTTTGGCTATATATTTGAACTTGATCCATATTTATGTCACTACATAAAGTAAAAACTACATTAAATAGCCTCAGGACCTTAGTTTATTGGATTCAATATTACAATTTTAATAACAACTTTATTGAAAAAAAAAAACAGAATATGTTTATTAATTTATAAACTATGAGTTTTAGGGCATAAAATCCAACAGAACGACTCATATACGAATGTATTGATACTGAGACGAGCTTCTTAGAGACTCGTAGATCACACCATGATGAGGATGCTCATAGTCACTCTAGTGACTACGAAAGTCACAAGCATTGGTTCTACCAGTCGGAACTCGATGAGCATTAGTCTCACGAGCTCCCTACTGATGAGCTTAAGACTTACTCTTCTCACAATGAGTCGCACGAGCTCCCTACTTACGAGCATGTGCCCCCAATTGAGGAACAAGTGTCGCCTCAGCCGAATACATCCCATTTGGAGCCCGTGAGGGGTGTAGGCATACGTACATCACTTCATGACATAGACCAGAGAGTGTTTATGATGGAGCATAAATTGAGCGATGTGTAGTCAGACTTGAAAGATGTGAAGCCTTACTTGAGTGTCCTTCAAGTCGGCATACAAACAATCACCAGCTTATTGTGGTCCTTGTTCGGGTATGTAATATTATAACGTGAATATATAACATGTAGTGTTTGATCTAATGTACTTCGTAAACAATGTAGGGTTTACATGTGAATTCCACTGAGACCAGTGACCCAATTCTACTACCATCAACCGAGTCTCGTGACCCCATTCCTCTACCTTCCATTGAGTTTAATGTCCTTATTCCTCCACCTTCCATCGAGTTCTATGACCCCATCCATCCACCATTCACAAAGTCCATTGACCCCATCCATCCACCATCCACCAAGCCCATTCACCCCCTCCCTACACCATTCACAGAGTCTATTGACCCCATCCCTCCACCCTCAATCGGAACCATTGACTCCATCCTTACACTCTCCATAGAGTCCATTAACCCCATCCCTCCACCCTCCATAGAGTCTTGTGACCCCATGCATCCATCTTCTACCGCATCTAGTGACCCTATCCCTCCATCATCCACTAAGCCACACTCGTCATTGTTATAGTATCCACCACTCTCCCCAAGATACTATATCTTTCAATGTTGCTTCCCGAGATACCACCCTTTCCTCAATTGACACTATTGCATCCTAAGGTGCTTCCACCACAGACATTGAAGAAGTTTAGGATTAAGATCGAGGCCAAGGTGAAGGGCAACCTAATGTGAAGGACGAGCCTGTGGACTTTTAGGGGAAATAGATACGAACAAGTAGGAAGAGGAAGCCAACATGATCGTATTCCCCTCAAGTAACACAACTAGGGTGGCGAGGAAAAAGAAAAAATTCATTCAGCTAGGTAATGAAGTGATGAATATGTTTACGGTCTGCTTGACTAGCACAGATATGGGTCCTCATTGGTCGGGTAATGAAGTAATCTTCAGGACAAATTGCACAATGAAGAAGTTGTTCCGTGAGCTAACACATGACAATTATTGGGTTGAGAACAACGTATGGTAACATCTCTTGTTATTTACTATTTCCACTCATTAACTGAACTTATATATTATAGATTCTCGATGCTTTATTCATGTTTCTCTGATGGAAGTTTATTAGCTGGCTGAAGAAATGTGCTCATCAGTTCACAACGTTGGCACATGGCATATTGGTATATATTATAGATGATTTAAATTTTGCACGATTGATATACACTTAACCTACTGTTATCTATTTTGTAGAGTCACTTGAACCTACAGGGTCCAGATAGCTTGTTTCATGCCATATATAAGAAAACGCGTGAAGAAGCTGCTAAAGTATGGTAGAAAGAATATGTAGATGTCGATTACGTGCTCGGATTTGTAGTTGAACATCAGTTTGGATGGGCAGATATCGATTACATTTATAGCCCACTAAACTACAAGACACTGGATTATGTTGGTGACAGACATGAACCTTGGGCACATCCTTTTGTATGACTCACTCTCCAAGTATATCAAATATAAGGATCTGGTATCATTCCTAGGGCCCCTATGCTTCACTCTCCCTTCACTAGCAAATTTTTGCAACATGCTACAAAGCCCAACCTTGCATATAGTCCTTGGAGGTTGAGTCTTGTCAATATAGGCTTCCTACAAGGGTCAGATACACTAGACTATGGAATATTTTATCTTAAGTTCTTCGAATACTTGGTGATCGGGTCCAGTCTTGAGAGTTTACAGCAAGATAAAATGCATGATTTTAGGTTGCAATATGGTGTTGTGGGCCGATCAGTTTTTTTATTAGATTTTTCTATGTAAATTTTGACAATTTTGTAAATGTATGAACCTGTTAATTTTATATGAGCAATTCGTATATTTATTTGAGCAATTCGTATATTTCCATACTTATATGAGCAATTTTTCCACAACAAGCAACTGTATGTGTATCGAGTGTAAATAATTTTAGGTGTCATCTATCGAGTATCATTCATCGAGCATTGAGTATCGAGTAACTTGCATCGTGTATTGGGTAACTTGCATTGAGTATGGTAAAACAAGTATTGTATATCGAGTGAAGTTATCGGATCGAGTATTGTTTATCGAGTATTGTCGAGTACTCATGTATCGAGTAACATGCATCGAACAGTGAGTAACGAGTAAAATGTATCGAGTATCGAGTATTTATCAGAAAGTATTTACTTTACCTAACGAACAATATAATCCAAAGTACTAAATTATAAAGTATTTATCATAATGTTATACATTATTTGACATCGATTATGTCTAGGTCCCTTTAGCTCGATCCTTGCCCGTTTGTTGCATTTGGACGTCTCAAGGGGTTCGTTGCACTTTTTTCTATTATGTCCCCTTGGCCACACCATCCACATTTCTTTAATGTGTCATGTTTTCTATATAACTGTATCCTGTTTACCCTTCGTTTACCAACCTGTACCAATCTTTTCCGTGTGAGTATTTCTACCTCGGTATACCCTGGTGGCTTTTTCGATTTGGATACATAACCAACCGGGTTTATTGACTCCATGAATTCTAGCACTAGAGAATACACACTATAGAATCTGTTGCATAGAGTAAACAAATTGATATTGTGCTTTCTAGCTTCAACAATAGAGTGCGAACATAGAGTTCCAAACACTGAAATTGTATGCAACTGCATTCTCGTGTGTGGAGACCGATGATACCATCTAATCCACCGTCCTTGACATGAAATCTATAACAATCAATTGGATTTACTAGGTATCGCCTACCTTTGTCACACTCTAAACCCATTATTTTCTCTGCATACTTTGAATTTTTCGATGTACTATTAGACCACATTGTTCGCCTCTCATGAAACCAACCTTGAAGTGATCCTGATTTGTTCATGTAGTCACATGAGGAGCAGGGGCATCCTATGCAATGAGTTTGCAAAAGAGCCAATGAAGAAATAAGTCACTCTTACTTTATAACGTTGCTTACTGTTTATGACTGACTATTTCAAAGCGACGACCTGGGTAACTTGACCATAATACAGAGCTAACTATGAACTCATGTTTATTCGGGAGTATCCTTAGATTTGCATGGGTGAGGGTTAGTTCAATAGCACCGGCTCAATAAGCCTCCCATTTCAAGGGTAAGATCGGATAGATAGCTGAGGACATAGGGTGCAAGACGAAATTCACTCCTACTCACTTTTAGGGATAGTAGAGAGGTTGTTCCCTTAAGTGTTGACTCTGGATCTTGAACAAGGGGCCTCACTCTCTCATTGGCTCGAGAGGGACTCAATTTAGTGATGGGTTCATAAACTAATTGTTCATTATGACTTTCTCTAATAGGACATTTTCTACCAATAAGTCAATCAATAGAGGATTAGTGGGACTTAAGGAGCAAGATGTAATCTTTGGGGTAAACAAGTTTTTGACCCAACCATTATTATGAACAACTTGTGAAGGGTTAACGTATTAATCATAGTTATATCGAGTGGATACAATATATCTACAGTGAGAGGAGTGCAACTACTGGACTTTAGTGAAGTGACCCACTAATCAATGAATGGTGGTTAATTAGGTTAAAAAGTTTAGTTGGTTAATCTTGAATCATTGAGGCTCATGATCTTTAGGTCCGTGAGGTCCCCCTACTAGCTCATATCGGAGTAAACCTTAGAACAACATGATGAACGAATTTGAAGTGTTTGAATTCAATTTTTGGAGCAGAGCATTAAATATATACGATATATTTAACCTAACGTTTAATTTTTAATCAAACGTAAAAAAGAGAAAATAGGAGATATTTAAATAAGATTTAAATATCAAGATTATGAATTGGGATTCAAACAGATTGGGATTAGTGTTGGATTTAATATTAAATTAAATTAATTAAATTATTTAATATTAATTTAATTTTAAAAATAATTATTAGAATTAATTTTGAAATTAAATGGAATTGGTCATAATTGTAAGTCAAAATAGTTGACTATGTCAAAATTGCATCAAAAGTCAAAATTGACTTTGGACTTTGAGATTCAAACTTTGATCTTTTATCAAGTTAGTAGAAAGATCCAACATTTTTTAGTGGAAAATTCCAACATTTGTATTTCTAAGTATTGTCTTCAATTGAAGACACTTGCCCAACTAGTTCCACTTTGAGTTAGTGGATTTTTTAGTGTCAAATTCTCATCAAACTCGAAGTTGCATGTTTTGCATGAAATGACCTTTAAAAGGAAGAGTTTTATGTTTTTTTATAACTCTTGGCCAAGTGGAATTTTATAAGATTATTTGATAATCTCAACTCTTATTTTCTCTCAAATACTTAGCCATTTCCTATCCAAATTAGTCACTCACCAAATCTCACTATCCCATTCTAAGGCTGAAGAATAATCGGGAAGACTCACATGGTGGTCTACGTACCGTTCGTGAGGACATTAAAGTTGATTTGGAGAAGACTTGAGTTTACAAAGGTTGTATTTTTTCTATCCCTTTGTAATTAATTTAGTAGCATGCTTATTCGTTGAAATTAACCTAATTAGAGTACTTTAGATCCATTAAAAAATATATGTTGTATTTTCTCTTCGTGTGAAAAATAGCGGCTTAGCGTGTGAAAGAAATAGTGAGAAAACAGCGGCCTAGTGTGTGAAAAAAATAATAAAGAGAATCATACTAGTTGCTTTTCTCTTCTGACAAAAAAACGAGGCATAATCGGTGTGCCTGCAAAAAAATAGTCTACGTACGTGCATGGATAGAGACGAAAAGAGCTACCTCCGTTGTGTCTAGTTAGGGTCCGCAAGAAAAGAGTGATAGGTTCCTAGTGGTCGGATGTGAAAGCTAGCCCTCTATGTTTTGTGCATTTGAGTTTTGGGCACTCCTAGATACTGTTGCTCTTTGATATGCAATAACAGTATGTCTCGAGCTGATGACCGACCAGAGTAGAGGGAAGATGAGATGGGAGTAGGATAAAAGTTTTTCAGGTACTTTTCGATTTACGAAAAAGTTTCGTGTCTTAGTGTTTCATTTATAGGCTTTGATTGAAAACTAACCTTTTATAACAAGTCTCAATTGAGTGATTGTTTGATTTTGATATGAGATTTATTATGCAACCCTAAAGACTGTTGAGATTAAAGAAAGGATTTGATGAATGAAGTTAACGGTTTCTTATCAATTTCCATGACTGAGTGTTATAATCTTGCTCGGGACGATCAAGTCTTAAGTTGGGGGTGTTTGTTAGCTCTAAAAAAGAGTTAAGTTTATGGCCTTAACTTTCCTAAATTTGGGTAATTCTTGTGCTTTATTTATGTTATTTTATAGCAGAATTGACCCCATGGAGTAGGTACATTGCAAGGATGAAGAATCAAGCAAAAAGGAAGGGAAAACCAGGAGTCAAATGCACCAAATCGAGCTAAGATGACAAAGGACGATTCTGCCCTATTTTAGCGTTGCAATGCTCTTCATAAGCCTAAGTCCAACGCGCATTGAACACTGGGAGGTAGTAGCAACGCATGCAAGGCAGTGTTGCAACACTACCCCGAGCGTCACAACGCTCCAGAGTTAGATCATCGCCACCGCTGCAACGCCATCTGACGCTTGACTCCAACGTTAAGGGACAGAATACTCAGCATTGCAATGCTTCTTCAAAGAATTACAACACTACAAAGATTGACGGAAGTTCAACGTTGCGCTCACACAACCCAGCGTCAAAGGGAGTGCTATGACGCCTCTTTGACCCTCACAAATTTGCGCCGTAGCATTGCAACACTATTTCCAAGTGTTGCGATGCTGTGAGAAGCCTATAAACAGGATGTTTGGGTCCAATCTTCAAGACACCCTCAATACAATTCAAAATAGAGTAAAATTTAAGAGTTAGTGTGGTTTTCGGAGCCATTGAAGTCGAATTGCGGAGAAATTGTCGCCACAGTTAGCCTCGATTCCCTTCCGATCATTGTAATTCTGATATGCCTTTTAGAGGCTAGGTAATTTTCTTGGTATAGTTTGTATGTCTTGATTCTTGAAGGTATACTAGTTAAATTTAATCAATTATTGTGAATCCTTTGGGTGCATTTGTTTTAATATTAATAAAGTTTCTTTGAATTTGTCTGACAAATTAATTTATTGAAATTCTTGTATGCAAAATCATTTTAGCCTATGCATTATTCATTGATTAAGTTGCACATATTAGAATCACATGTTTAGAGTCTAGAATTTTTTAGGCCAAACTCATGTATGCCCTAGTGTAATCTTTCCCAATAAATTATGTTATAAGATATGGCTTTTTCGGCTTGTAGTATGTTTCAACAATTGAACTCTTTTCTTAATGCTTTTCAGTTTTAACTTGTATGTCACTCAGAAGGAAAAGTTTTAAATTGAATTAGTGTTGATTTGGATTTTTATCAAAATTGGCTAAATGGGCTATTAGAATTTCTAATGGGTTGAGGGGTTCACAAGATTGGTAAAATTAACTACTACGTAATGATAGAAAATAAAAAAGCATACAAACTAATCCCAAGATTCTTCCATCAATTTGATTCAACCAACTGTGCTAATTCCTATTTTTATCTATTTGTTTGTCAATTTACTTTACAAACACAAAACCATCCAAATCCCTTTTCATGTGGAATTAATAAATTATCCTAACTGATTCAACAATCTTTGTGGATTCGACCCCGATCTTACTACTTTACTGCATTTGTGTTACAAGTCTTGGATCGGTGAAATTAAATTACCTTTGCTTGGGCTAGAGGTTGGTTACGACAATGCCAGTCTCAGATTTCGAACACTAGCATAAGCCCTACAGCTTAATGCAGTTAGGTAAATGTGTTTAGTATGGATTCATCTAGCATATTTAACTAATTAGGTAATTAAGACCATTAGTTGGATGTCCAATCAATTAGGCTTAGCATAATTATGAACAACAATATTACATTCGAATAACTCGATGAACAAGATTACATTGAGTCATTCCAATTTTTGTCCTCTAAACTTGAACATCTCGATTGATTATATTTCTACCTTTTATTTTCTAGCATTTTATTTTTTTGCAATTCAACTTAGAATCCATACCAAACACCCGCATTTTGGCACTTTAACTAAAAATGAGCTTCCATGAACTAATCTTCCGCGCTTCCCTATGGTTCCATACCGAACTTGCCATTTGTACTACTAGTTAATATAAGTTGTTTGTTCGATGATTTATATATTTTATTTGATTGGTGATCTTTTGGGACCAATACCAAAAAGATACTGTCCGTCAGTCATCACTTACGTATTGACAATTTATATGAATCTATGTACAAAAAATCCAAAATCTCAAAGGAAAATCCTGTTGTTCGATTTCTCAGTTGCTATCTACTGAATATTATGGTTGGAGAGTAACAATTGCTCATTTTTTAACATATATCATAGGGCTTAGTAGCTTTGTGAATATTTTATTAATTTAGCTAGTCTCTGGTCTATCGGATCTAATTTCCATTCAAGATACGATACTTCTTCTATTACGCTAAACTTCTCTACTTTTCTATAATTGTTCTCTCGTATGTTTCTCCTATATGCTTCATTTTGGTAATGGAGTATCCTTTATTGAAAAAAATAATCTCAATATAAATATGACATACAATAATATGATCTATAACTTAGTTTGGAAGTATAGATAACTTAATTATTAATTAAAATAAAGTTTATAAATTTCTATACTTACAAAAATATCCATTGATATTGATATACATATCAACGAATCCGTAAAAATGAAATCTTGATATCAATATCGACATAATAAATCTATTTATTTATGTTTATGTGTTTTATTATCAATAAATCAATTCGTATTTTAGAGGTTAATAAATAAAACTTGCAACATGTGACATAATAGCATGAAACTATATCTAGACGTGAACAAAGCTCAAGAAACAAATTTCAAAGTGAGATAGGTCAAAGGTAATGAACATGTAACCTCCTTTGAGGTTAGAGGTTAGATGTTAGAGGTAATTGAAATCTATTTCTGCTACTTAACATATTGTGGTTTAGGATTCTTTTTTTAATTTATTTACAATTTTATTTTTTACAATTGAGATAGCTCAAAAGTAATTTATATGTATCCTTATTACGTTTTAGCCCTTGAAAAAGTAATCCTTATTACCTCCATTGTTATACTAAACAAAAAGAAAAAAGAAAAGAAAAAAAGACTCAAAGCGTTGATATATTTATAAGTAGTAGAAATAGGTTCTACTTTATTTAATTATTATCTAAAACATATATATATGTTCACATTTTAGTCCTCACGAGGAATTTGAACCACTTGTCCCTCTATATTAATAAATAATCGAACTCGACCATGTTTAATATCCATTGTTATTGGAGTTCCTGCCAACAGTATGATTATCTGGAAGTCAGGATGTTCTTTCTTGATGATATTTGCGACAGTGTTTACATCCACAAAGATCAATACAGGCCATGATTTGACTGTTGTCAAATATATGCAAAAAAATTTTGTTAAGTAATTAACATTAAAATTATATTAAAAAATGGATGATGAACTCAACCAAAATTATATTAAAAGATTTTGTTAAGAAATTAACATTATAATTATATTAAAAGATTATTTGGTATGACATCTTGCAATTGTTATATTTGTCTATTTGTTAGAAGTTGATTGGGATGTGTGATTTGTTGTTGAATTGGTAGCTGCTCTCTATAAGATAAAGAAATAAATTGTGTTATATTGATTCTACGGCATATCAATGAGAATTAGAAGGAATAACTTTATATGTGTCTACTTTTGAAAAATGTTATTTGATATTTTAAATAAAGATTAATCTGTATTAAAAGAAAGACTTAAAAAAAATTACAAATTTATATGTTTAACTTTAAAATCTTCAAAGATTATTATGTATTTTATTTTTAAAATGTACTTAGATTTTCCTTTCTTAAAAAAAGTGGAATATTTTTTCCCTTTTTTTTTAAAAAAAAGAGTGGAATATTGTTATGTTTATCTTCCAAATCTTTACAAATTATTCTAGATTTTAGATAAACATTTGATTTTATTTTTTTTTAACGGTAGAATTTAGTGTTCCTCGGTTTGATCAATGTTAAATAAATATATCGAATAAGAAGTCATCTTCAACGCCATTCTACATTGGATAAAAGAGAAGTATAGTTGAGTAAGGGTTCTAGAACCTACAATTATTTATTTATATATATATATACATATATATACATATATATTTGCTTATAATGTTATTGTGGCCCCAGGCAACTATAATTCTCTTGTTTGTAGACCCAAACTACTCAGCATAAATGGTCAACTTCACTTCAAGACTCAGGGAAGACTATATCCTTTAAGCTTCAAAACTCATCAATCGTTTACCTGTATACGAGCTCAATTGTGTAGCCGAAGCTCCGAGGAACTAGACGATAGTTCAATTATGTAGATGATACTTAGAACTAAACGATCGTATAGACAATAGTTAAGAAACTAAACGATAGTTCAATTATGTAGATGATACTTAGAACTAGACGATCATGTAGACGACAATTGTATAGAACTAAACGATCGTATAGACAATAGTTAAGGAACTAGACGATCGTGTAGACGATGCAAAGTGAAACTAGAGGAACGTAGAGAAAGAAAGAACACAAGTATTTAAGTGGTTCAGCCAAAGGCCTATGTCCACTGTGCAAAAAGGGAGGGTCTCTTTTATTACTTCTTCTTTAAACTTCTTACAGAATGAACGTCTCGCTCTCTCTCTTGTTCCCATTACTCTCTCATTCTTTTCCTTTTATACAGGTTCTCATTTTCAACTGAGGAGGCTCTGATGGTCACAAAAAACAAAACAGAAAGAAGATGACAACGATAAACTGCCTTCTATTCTTTTGTCTTCGGTTCTTTTTGTTACAATCTCCACCTTTCTAAACATCAAAAGAACCTTTCCCTCTTTGCTTGTTGAGCTGATTTTGAGCTAACCTTTTTCAGGTAACTCGAACCCAAGGAGGTCCAAGCAATGACCAAGCTTGCTTTGAGGAACTGTCTTAGTCAACATATCAGCCGCATTATCTGAGGTACTTGATGTCAATTTGTTTAGTTCTGCTGTGAAATTGTTCATTTATAGACAAGTAGATTGTGTTGGGAATGTCCTAGAACTCGCAGTTTGTGTTACACATTCTATTTTATCAATAACAATGACTTGTTGATTTTGCATCTTATTATGAAAATCCAATAAACGCATCCTTGACTATAGTTTGAATTCTGTAACTTTATGTAGTGACATAAACAGGATCAAGTTGACAGTATATAGCCTAAATGGTCTAATAAGTATATGGATGAAATTGGGTATCGCATCCTGGTAACACTATTAGATACAACCCACTCCGTAGTTGTTACAAGGAGTTGTAAGGTGCTACAAACGATGTGATCCACAAATCATTCATGTTGAGACATGAGAGTGGGGACATCCTATGTAATGAGTTTACATATAGACTGGACCACAAAAATAGTCACTTTTCTTTATAACGACCGTTTACTATTAAAACTGACTATTTCATTTATTATATAACCTAGGTTAACTCAATCTTAATCCTGAGCTAGCTATGAACTCCTGTTTGTTCGAGATTATTCTTTGATCTGCAAATGGTGAGAGTAGTCCAACAACAATGCTCGATAAGCTTACCATTTTGGGGATATGGATGAATAGTTGGGGACATAGCCTTGCAAGATGGAATTCATTTCTACCTTATTTAGAGTTAGTAGATAGGTTGTTCTCTTAAGTACTGACTCCAGGTCTTGAACAAACGGGGCCTCGCCTTCTCATGATAGAGAAAGGATTTGATTCATAGAAATTATGAATCAGAATTGTTCATTAGAGGATCAGTAGGGACCTAAGGAACAAGATGTAGTCACAGGGGTAAACACTATTTTTTACCTAGCTGTGATTACGAACAGCCTGTGAAGGATGAACTTACTGATTATGGTTATTAAGTAGACATAATATATCTACAGTGAGGGGAGTTCAACTATGGACTATAGTGAAGTGTTCCATTAGTTAACGAACAGGGTTAGATCGGACTAATGAGTTAAGTCGATTAATCTCGAATCGTTGGAGCCCATGATCTGTAGGTCCGCGACGTCCCCCTACTAGCTCGTAAATGGATAAAATTTAGGGTAGCTTGAGAAATTAATTTGAAATGTTCAAATTAAACGGAACAAGAGAAATTATATTTAATATGATTTAAATATATAAAGATGATTATTGTGCAAAAATTAATTTAATATTTGATATTAAATTGATAATATTTGAAATTAATTGAAGAAAATCATTTTTGTATTAAAATGGTTTTAAAATCATTTTTTGTTTTAAAAGAAAATGGAAAAATGATTTTGCATGGTTGCACAAAATGGGGATTCGATTTTCTCCATTACCTTCATCTTCATGCTCCACAAAGACTATTATCTTCTCTACTTTGATTCTCCAAGCATGAGCTGCAAACCATGCACTCCATCTCTTTGCATGTTCATCTACTATAATAAAGAAGATTGGAGTCGTTGGAGAAAGGTTAATGTAGAATTTTGAGAGAAAATTTTATGTGAAGAAGAAACTGTCTTCTTCAATCGGCTATTGTGAGCTATTCTTGCTTCTTCACATATTTAAGTTGTTCTTGAGTCCCACAACTCTACCTAAAACTCCAAGAGCATAGTAGGGAAGGCTTTGAGGTGGTTCACGGTAATATCAACTGAAGACAGCAGCTGTACAATAAATGCTATGCGACACGATGATGTTCTATATGATGGAGCTATGCGATCGTTTAGCTGCGGCGGATACTAAATGATGACTTGAACGCGTTGGGTGATGGTGTTATGCGATCGCTTAGTACTATGCGATGGAGCTAAGCGGTTGCACTTCGATGGAAATAAGCGATCGTCTAGTCCTATACGATAGAGCTAAACGATCGTTCAGCTTTCAGCAAACACTATGCGATCGTGTACTTCCTCTCAACCCAAGGCGATGACACTAGATGATTACCTCCAGGCGTTACACAATCGGCCTTAGCAGCTTATTGAGGTTGGACCGAGAGCAACCGGTTTAACTGGTTTACTCAAGGTTCAATTCGGTTCAACCTCAAATGGTTTTGGTTGGTCTGTTTTAGACTCGTCCAGCCCGGTTCAAGTTGTTTTGGGTTCGGTTTGGAGCGGTTCGAGTGGTTCAAAGATGGTTATGAAGCTATTTTTAATAGTTAGCTATCTGTTTGCTTGTTTATGCCAAAACGACAACCATAATAGTTAGTATTTAATTGTTTATGCATGAGATGTATATGATAATTAAATAAAATCATGTATATGCATACAATACGCCATGTAGATTTAAAACCCCACCGTAGGAAGCATGTTACATGGATTGATAGTATGTTATAATTGTTATAATATATAGTATACTTGTTAGGGTTATGTTTAATATAATAGTTATATTAGATACCTTTGTTGAATGTTGTGGATGTTAAGCATATCTAAATTTTGTAAGTTGTTATAAAATTGGTTAGTGTTTAAAATCCATAACAAAGAACAACTACATGCTCACTTAGGTTAACAACTAATTTTAATCATTAAAATAGATTGTTGCCTTATAAAATACGGTTACAAACTCATATTGTTTCATAAACCTGTCTAAGGCTGGGGATACTTAAGTTGACGGTTTATGGAACACCTCCTACTTGGGGATTATGACCGAACGATTGAGAGTTGTTAACTGGTTTTATGAGCTTGCGTGAGCGATGTGAGGTAATAAAATGGTTTATCACCTAGACATTGTAGGTTAAATCCAATTATAAGAGTTATATTTGGATAAACCACTTAGACTTAGGTTGTATGAAATTAGCCGTCATGCCTAAGTAAATTACCCAAACATTTAGAACATTTAAGTGGGAGATTAACAATATATTTTATAGTTATTAGCTCTCACATCTTCAAGAGTTCACATCGTGAGATCCTTTCTCGGCTTCTTGTCGATTTTACCTTGACTGCTCTATACGAAAAGTGTTTGCATGGTTCAATAACAAAGTGAATGAGGGAAGTGGTTCATTGTAAGTGGGTGAAGGAAATGTGTCAAACATTGTCCTACGGTCTCCTCCAGTAGTTTGAACCGTGAGATTCATATGTTGTGCCTACTGTCATTTTTATGCGGCACTAGCTAGTTGTTAACCATGGTGATCCCTACGAAGGGTTGTAACATAGGATTCAGAACAACCCAGGCTTCAGTAAAATGAATAGGGTCTTATAGTTCCGTCTTGGATATTGTCTTCTATCTCGGAGGCATATTCGTACCATCCTATAAGATATGAAAATGGCAGGTCATACTTACAAGAATTACTAAGTGTTAGTAAAGATCTTGACCGAAAGCGATAACCAAAAGAACTATTGGGATATGGGTTATTCCAGATAATAGCATTTGGTCAAGAATTGTCTTGCTTTTGTGAAGGAACTCTTAACTGCTCCATGGTAGCACTTGTTCTAAATCACTTAAGTATCGTTGTAAATAAATAAAGATTCATTTGGTACTTTATTAGTTTTGCTAAAATAGATTTAGATTCATATTTAATAGAGTTTGTTTAAAAATGTTTCAGCAATTTCGAACTCAATTATACAACTGTTTGCTTCTGACAAATTTATTGGAGAGGGTTACTCAAATTGGAAATCAAATATTAATATAATATTAGTAGTAGATGACTTGAGGTTTGTGTTAGCGGAGGAGCGTCCTCCAGTTCCCAGTTCAACGACAACCCAAAATGTTTGGGATGTTTATGATAGGTGGGTAAGGGCGAACGAAAAAGCCTGGGCCTATATCTTGGCAAGTATATCTGATGTACTTAACAAGAAACATGAGGTCATGCCCAAAGCTCATGAGATCATGGCATCATTAAAGGAGATGTTCGGGCAACTATCATCGTCTGTTAGACATGAAGCCATCAAATATGTGTATGTGACACGTATGAAGGATGGGACCAATGTAAGAGAACATGTTCTTGGCATGATGGTCCATTTTAACATCACGGAGACTCACGGGGTTATGATTGATGAAACAAGTCAAGTGAGCAAGATACTGGTGTGAAAGTCGGATTTCCATTATTCCTAGTTAAGCAGGTGGTTAAGGAAATTAACTAAGTAAAAGTTAAATCCTATGTTGAAGTGAAGGAAAATTCTAGGTGTTGAATAGATTTTCCTTGAGTAATTTTGAGTTAAGCTTTAATTGATGAAATTTGGCTAAGTGTAAGACCCATGTGTGAAGTATTAGGAGACATTAATGAATAAGTTGAAAAGGCAACCATGCGTTTGTAAGATTGGACGCATGATTGGCCGAAGTAGTGGCAAGAGGCATTGCCAAGAATTGTCACGCGTTGGAAGCCAAGGAGAAAAATGGCTAACTGTTGGACTATGCATTGATGTGGTGCCATGTGTTGGCCATAAGATCTTGGAGAGATTACTTGGGCAAAGGGAGAAGAAAAAGTGTGAATTTGGAAGCTTGACTTTTGGGGAAAAACTTGGAAAATTGGCTAAGTATAAACCTATATGATGGATGCGTTGGATGCATTGGATGCATTGGATGCATTGGATGATGGATGCGAAGGATACATTGGATGCGAAGGATGCGTTGGAAGAATGGCATGCATCCATACGGTTAAAGGAAATGAAATGATGCATTGGAAGGGACCAATGCGGCTGAAGGAAATGAAGTGATGCGTTGGAAGGCAACCCATGCAGCCGAGCAAGTGAACGATGGCCAGCGCCTATGCAGCATGCCCATGCATCGAGCGATGGCCAGTGCCTATGAAGTACACCCATGCGTCGAGCGATGACCAGCGCTATGCAACATGCCCATGCGTCGGTGGCTAACGCCTATGCCAAGCGCCATGCACCCATGCCGAACTAGCCGTGCGGTGATACCTAGTAAGCCATGCATTGAGGATGAGCAACCATCCTATGCATTGGTGATGGCTAAGTTGGATTGCAATGATAGTGAACAGGCTTGCTATGCATTGATTATAGGCTATGCATTGAGTATGCACTATGCATTGAACATCCAAGAGTTGGACGCATATAAAGGATGAGATCACTTAGAAAACATCATCAAACCATGTGTCTTCTTGGGAGGAAGCCTTAAGCCTTAAGAATTTAAGGTGGTTGCATCAGATTGGAAGTTTATGCATTGGCTATATAGGAGAAGGACGGTTAGATTGCATTGATCAAAGAATTGCGTTGTTGGTGTGAGGAGGAAACACTTGGACATGTAGCCGAGTAGAAGTTGTCGACTTTAGAGAAGGTTTGGACGGCTATAAATATGGCCAAAAGACTTAATTTTCAGATCAAAATTAAAAAATACATTAAATAGAGTGGGAGAGTTGAGCAAACCTTGCGTTGAGGCCAAAATCCATGCGTTGATCATAGAATTTCAAAGAGGACGCATTGGACAGTGAAGTCTGGAAAGCAACATCAACTTGGGACGAGAAGTTCTCCCAATTTACTCATTCGTTTAGAGTGATTTCAAAGCCATTTGAAAGCTATTGGAGTCTAATTTTCATGGTGGGGCTGCCAAAGAAGAAGCTCCAAGGAATCGGGCTTGAGAATGAGGGAAAGACAGAAGGGTCCAGCTATCGGGTAAGCTGGGCCAGTCTTGATGTTTTAATGATTCCGGCCAAACCACGAGAAGTTTTGAGTTACAATTTTAGGGTAAGATTCCTGAGACATTTTAGAGCATATCTGTAGAAGGAAGTATCTCTAGATAAAGCAAGTATCATCCTATAACTATGAGTAATATGAGCTGTAAGTTGAATCTGGATTTTAGGGTTCAAAAGAGAGCCTGAGGTGACAAAGGAACTTCTAGAGAGAAAGGTTCCTAAACGATCAAGGTGGGTGACTAAAATATTTAAATTTTTTTAAGAAACCATGTGCTAAAGAAATATCTTTCAGATAAAGACATGTTTTCCAAGTTTTATTAAAAAAAGTCATTTTATGACTAGTTTTACTTGAAACTCGATACCGAAGGACATTCGAGAAGGTATCTGAGTAGTTCGATACTGAAGGACACAGTTGAGAAGGTATCTGAGCAAAAGTACCCAATTGTGGGGTAGTTATTTTGATAAAAATCAGTTTTCTGGTCACTCACTGGGCTTTATAGCTCATGCTTTCCAAATGTTTTTCTTTTTCTTCCCAGGTAGCGGAAAGGTGAGGAGTTCCAGGGTGCTGTTAAGGTCAAGGTCTACCACGTGCCACAGTTACACTTTCGAAAGGTTTTACAGTTGTTCTTGTAAACTTTGTTATTAAATTTGGAGTTGTATAAATGTTACGTTGTTGTAGTTGTATAAATGTTACGTTGTTGTAATAAAATGAGCCTACTTAATCAGTTGATTGTTGAATTTGTTCATTGGTATCAGAGTTATTTTCACAAGAGTTTTTAGGCAGTAAGTGTCAACAAAAGGGTTGATAACTGCTGCAGTCACGCCCTTTCCTAGGCTCAGAGGGTGGTCTGGGGTGGGGTGTGACAACTTGGTATCAGAGCATAAGTTTCTGGGACAATTGAGGGATTAGTTTATACCAGCTTAGTTTCAAAGTATAAGTTCTGGAAAAGTTGAAGGGTTAGTTGATACTAGTTTGGTATCAAAGTATATGTTCTTGAAAACCTGAGGGTTGAGTTTAGTAAAACCAAAGGGAAGTGCGGTAGAGTAAAGGTTTAAGGAGAAACCTAAGAATTAGTCAAAGTGCGACTAAGAGGAATGGCAGAAGTGGCATGACCTAGTAGGCAATCGGAGCTGGAACTCACAACGCTACGTGAAGATCTACCGGGGAAGGTAAGTGTGAATTTAAGTTATTCTCATTTAGTATTTGAGATAGAAATGTTTATGTTCTAGATAGTTGGTTCAACATCTAGCTTAGAGATGGCTAGGTGAGGTATTATTGGACAAACTAAGAAATTGATATCAGACTAGAGCAATGAAAGTGTGGTAAAAGACAAGGTTATAAAAGGTTACAACAGTGGTAGTTGTGAAACTTTAAACTAGAGTTAGTTCGAGTAAATTTCGAGGACGAAATTTTCTTAAGGGGGAGATAAATGTGAAACCCGCATTTCCATTATTCCTACTTAAGCAAGTGGTTAAGGAAATTAACTAAGTAAAAGTTAAATCCTATGTTGAAGTGAAGGAAATTTCTAGGTGTTGAATAGATTTTCCTTGAGTAATTTTGAGTTAAGCTTTAATTGATGAAATTTGGCTAAGTGTAAGACCCATGCGTGAAGTATTAGGAGACATTAACGCATAAGTTGAAAAGGCAACCATGCGTTTGTCAGGTTGGACGCATGATTGGCCGAAGTAGTGGCAAGAGGCATTGCCAAGAGTTGTCATGCGTTGGAAGCCAAGGAGAAAAATGGCTAATTGTTGGACTATGTGTTGATATGGTGCCATACGTTGGCCATAAGATCTTGGAGAGATTACTTGGGCAAAGGGAGAATAAAAAGTGTGAATTTGGAAGCTTAACTTTTGGGGAAAAACTTGGAAAATTGGCTAAGTATAAACCTATATGATAGATGTGTTGGATGCATTGAATGCGTTGGATGTTGGATGCTGGATGCATTGGATGCGTTGGAAGGATGGTATGCATCCATGCGGCTAAAGGAAATGAAGTGATGCAATGGAAGGTACCAATGCGGCTGAAGGAAGTGAAGTGATGCGTTGGAAGGCAGCCCATGCGGTTGAGCAAGTGAGCGTTGGCCAGCGCCTATGCAGCATGCCCATGCATCGAGCAATTGCCAATGCCTATGCAGTACACCCATGCGTCGAGCGATGGCTAGCACCTATGCAGCATGCCCATGTGTCGATGGCCAGTGACTATGCCAAGCGCCATGCGCCCATGCAGAGCAAGTCGTACAGTGATACCTAGTAAGCCATGCATCGAGGATGAGCGACCATCCTATGCGTTGGTGATGGCTGGCTCTTGCGATGTCTAAGTTGGATTGCGATGATAGTGAACTAGCTTGCTATGCATTGATTGTAGGCTATCCATTGAGTATGGACTATGCGTTGAACATCCAAGTGTTGGACGCATATAAAGGATGAGATCACCTAGAAAACGTCATCAAACCATGTGTCTTCTTCGGAGGAAGCCTTAAGCCTTAAGAATTTGAGGTGGTTGCATCAGATTGGAAGCTCATGTGTTGGCTACATAGGAGAAGGACAATTACATTATGTTGATCAAAGAGTTGCGTTGTTGGTGTGAGGAGGAAACACTTGGACATACAGCCAAGTAGGAGGTGTCGACTTTGGAGAAGGTTTGAATGCCTATAAATAGGGCCAAAAGACTTAATTTTCAGATCACAATTCAAAAATACATTAAAAAGAGTGGGACAGTGAAGCCTTGAAAGCAGCATCAACTTAGGACGAGGAGTTCTCCCAAATTACACGTGCGTTTGGAGTGATTCTAAAGCCATCTGAAAGCTATGAGAGTCTAGTTTTCATGGTGGGCTGCCAAAGAAGAAGCTCCAAGGAATCGAGCTGGAGAATGAGGAAAAGACAAAAGGGTCGAGCTGTCGGGTCAACTGGGCAAGTCTTGATGTTTTGATGATTCCGGCCAAATCACGAGGAGTTCTGAGTTAAGATTTTAGGGTAAGATTCCTGAGAAATGTTAGCATATGTGTAGAAGGAAGTATCTCTAGATAAAGCCTATAACTATGAGTACGCTGAGTTTTAATTTGAATCTAGATTTTAGGGTTCAAAAGGGAGCCCGAGTGACAAAGGAACTTCTAGAGAGAAAGGTTCCTAAAAGATCAAGGTGAGTGACTAAAATATTTAAAATGTTTTAAGAATGTGCTAAAGAAAGATCTTTCAGATAATGACATGTTTTCTAAGTTTTATTAAAAAAGTCATTGTATGACTAGTTTTACTTGAAACTCGATACCGAAGGACATTTGAGAAGGTATTTGAGTAGCTCGATACTGAAGGACACAGTTAAGAACGTATCTGAGCAAAAGTACCCAAGTGTGGGGTAGTTCTTTTGATAAAAATCAGTTTTCTGGTCACTCACTGGGCTTTATAGCTCATGCTTTCCAAATGTTTTTCTTTTTCTTCCCAGGTAGTGGAAAGGTAAGGAGTTCTAGGGTGCTGCTAAGGCCAAGGTCTGCCACGTGCTACAGTTACACTTCTAGAGGGTTTTATAGTTGTTCTTGTAAACTTTGTTATTAAATTTGGAGTTGTATAAATGTTACATTATTGTAATAAAATGGGCCTACTTAATCAGTTGATTGTTGAATTTGTTCATTGGTATCAGAGTTATTTTCGCAAGAGTTATTAGGTAGTAAGTGTCAACAAAAGGGTTGATAACTGCTGCAATCACGCCATTTTTTAGGCTCAGAGGGTGGTCTGGGGCAGGGTGTGACAACTGGAATCTCTTCCTAAGAGCTATCTTCCGTTCAGGACAAATGCTGTCATGAACAAAATCACTTACAACTTAACGACATTGTTGAATGAATTGCAAACTTACAAATCAATGATGAAACTCAAGGAAAAAGAAATAAATGTTATTTCTAAACCGAAAAAGTTTTACAAAGGGTCTACGTCTGGTGCAAAACTCGTTGATGATAAGAAAGCTAGTCCTTCTTTTTCTTCTAAGGATAAAACCATACAGATGAAAAATAAAGGAAAAGGGAGAAAGAAAACGGCTGCAAAGAAAAACAAAAACAAAACTCCCAAGGGAAAATGTATCCATTGTTGAGAGGTTGAGCATTGGAAGCATAATTGTCCAAAATATCTGGCTGAAAAGAAAGCAGGAAAGAATAAACAAGGTAAATATGATTTACTAGTTGTTGAAACATGTATAGTGGAAAATTCTCACCTTACTTGGATATTAGATTTAGGTGCCGCTAATCATGCTTGTACTTTTCTACAGGAAACTTGTTCTTGGAGAAGACTTTCTGAAGATGAGATGACTTTCAAGGTGGGCACAGGTGAAGTCATTTCAGCTGAAGCAGTGGGAGATGTGAAGTTGTTTTTTGGAGATTCTTTTATCTTACTCAAGAATGTGTTCTTTGTACCTAAGATGAAAAGAAATTTGATCTCCATTTCTTGTCTTCTAGAGAATATGACAGTGTATCTTTTGAATATAATGAAGTGTTTGTTTATTCAAGAGGTGTTCATATTTGTTCTGCTAGACTTGCAAATAACTTATACATATTACAACCAACTGAAGAAAAAGCTATTTTAAATATAGAGATGTTTAAAACAACCGAAACTCATAATAAAAAGTGGAAAATCTCTCCTAATGCCTATCTTTGGCACCTCAGGCTTGGTCACATTAATCTAAATAGGCTTGAGAGATTGGTAAAAAACGGTCATCTAAATCAGTTAGAAGACAGTTCCCTACCTTCATGTGAATCATGTCTTGAGGGAAAAATGATGAAAAGATCTTTTTCTGACAAAGGTCTTCGTGCCAAAGAACCTCTCGAACTTATACATTCAGACCTTTGTTGTCACACCCCCTCCCTAGCCTTAGCCCCCCCAAGACTTGGAAGGGAGCATGAGGATACACCAGTAGTATTCCAAGACAACATTTTAATTTAACATTTCCCCCCTTATCTATTAAAGACTTTAACATGTTTACAATAATCTATCTAACTTTCATACATATAGTTCAATTTCCTATATTCTTTTATCACATGATACGAGTCGTGCCCTGAGAATTTACCAAGTCTCGGTGTTATAGTTTGTAGACTCCTTCCTGAACGCTCCGATTTTCTATCTGGGGAAGGGATATAAGAAAACATTTGGAAGAGTGTGAGCTACTAAGCCTAGTGAGTGGTGCTTTTAAAATAATAATCACTTTACAAAACATATTTTTGGAAAGTCAATCACATAATCACAATTTCAGTATAATTTATGCATGATCATGTGTAAATTCAGTCAATAATCATCCTCCAGCTCCATGCTATACTTGGCATGTTCATATCATGTACATACTATCAATCATAACAACTTTTTATGGAAACTTTCCTATAACCCAGTTTTCCCACCAATGTGCACATCGACAATTCTTTTCCCGCTAGTCATGCTTAGGTAACTTGACTATATTTCCTGTCGGTCGCCACCGACTATTATTTCCCACCGACCGAGGCCGACTATAGTTTCCGCCAAGTGCCCTTTTTAAGGATGCTAACTTATGTAGTCCAGGTATAATGTCAGTTTCCATAGAAATTTCACAAACAATATCATGGCAGACAACATACATCATAAGCATGCATCTTGCACTTACATATGCATTTATCCACATATTAACGCATAAAACTAAGTAAACACTCACCATAAGCAAGTTTTTCTACTAAAATCACCTTGAGAATACCTTCCTGAGGACTCCTCCATATCAATGAAAAATTCCTCAATTAATACTTGTTATATCAATAAATAATGTTAAAATAGTCAAAATACCATTTATAATCAAAGTACCAGCTTAACCTACTCCAATTTAGCCAAGATCCTAAAATTAGCCTCTTTAGAAGTTATTTGGAGTGTGGTAGGCAGCTGGGTGTTTGGCAATGGCAGAGTGGGCGTGCTATGCCGCACAGGGGGCTGACGTGTTGGGCGCGCATTGCATGGTGGCCTATTGTACTGGGCGTGATGCATCGCATGGTGGGGCTGTTGCGCTGGGCTAGCGTGCGGGATGCATCGAGCGAGGCGCACTGACGGGCAGACGCAGCGCTGCAAGGCGTGCGCACAGGGTGCCAAATGCATTGGCTGGCTGTGCGTCTGGGTTGGCTCAATGCTTCACCAATGCAACCTTTGTTTCTTTTGAACTTCACTTAACTTGGCAGCCTAATAACTCGAACGTAATACTCTAAATATGCTCTCAACACAAGATTTTGGTGATGGTATGAATAAATCCCTTTTGCCCAACCTCTCTATTTATAGCAATTCCAAACTCACCCCCTTGTGATAACTCAACTCCCATTTGTCTCACTTTGGAGCTGCCAACACTTAGCCTACCCAACCTAGCCTTGAGTTGTTCTCACCTCAATTTGCCAGCCAAAATTTCCTTTTTTTTGCATTAAATCTCCTTCACCCACCTCCTTCTTAGGGTGATAAGACCTTCATTGCACGAAATCTCTTTTGTCCACCTCCTACTAGAATTTTGTGTGAACTTCCTTTTGCCACCTAAATCACTTAAATACTTAAACATATTTCTCTACTTAAATTGTTTATGACTTATGATCGTATAACGATTGACATCTTCCCTTGGAGTTTTCCCATCAATTAGCCTTACCCTTTGTTCTTAACGCATAGCAACTCACACTTCCTTCATCAAAGTCCCATTTAGCCATCGCATGAGTCGGCCATCACCAAGGCATAGGGTGGCCGCTCACCCTTGACGCATGGCTTGCTAGGTGTGCTTGCTCGGCCTACTAAGCATGGATGCACGACATTGACCATCGATGCATGTCCTGTGCGCTTGGCCTTGATGCATGGCCTGCACGCCTAGCTCACTCGACGCATGGCCTGCACGCCTAGCTCACTCAACGCATGCCTCTAATTCATGCCCTGCTTGTGTCCGCATGCCCTTGCATTTGTTGTATGCAAGCCCTTGGCCATTTTTCAAGTCTTCTTGCTTCCATCCTCCAAGCACTCTTGCGTTCAACATATTTAAGCCTTCCATATGCATTTGGTCCTTTGGTCACCTTTTTGGATAATTTAGTATTAATGTTTTCCACTATTTGCTCCAATATCCTTACTTAGGATTTTTCTTCTCTATTTAACCTCCCACTTTAGATTTAGATTAGGGTTTTACATTTGTGGTCCGATGAATATAAAGCTCGAGGAGGATATCAGTACTTCGTCTGTTTTATTGACGATTACTTTCAATATGGCTATATTTACTTAATCAGTCACAAGTCTGAAACTCTTGAAAAGTTCAAAGAATTTAAGGCTAAGACTGAAAATCAGTTAAGTAAAAGAATTAAAACACCTTGATCTGATTGAAGTGGTGAGTATATGGATTTGTAATTCCAGAACTATCTGGTAGATCATGGAATTCAATCCCAACTCACAGCACCTGAACAACCACAACAAAATGGTGTTGCAGAAAGGGGAAATCGAACCTTTTTGGACATGGTTCGGTCTATGATAAGTTATGCTCAATTACCTCAATCTTTTTGGGGATATGCAGTACAGACTACAGTTTATATTCTGAACGTTGTTCCATCCAAAAGTGTTTCAGAAACACCATATCAATTGTGAAAGGATGCAAAGCAAGTTTACGTCATTTCCGCATCTAGGGTTGTCCAGCACACGTGTTGGTACAAAATCCTCAAAAATTGGAAACAAGTTCAAAATTACGCCTATTTGTAGGATATCCCATGGAAACAAAAGGAGGATACTTTTATGATCCTCAAGAAGATAAAGTGTTTGTATCGACAAATGCAACTTTCTTGGAAGAGGATCATATCAAAAATCATCTACCTCACAATAAACTAATATTGCAAGAACTGTCTAAAGATACTACAGAAAAATCAACAAGAGTTGTTGATTGGTCCATCAACAACGGTTGTTGTCCCGTCACGTCCATCCCAAGAGTTGGGAATGCCTCGTCCTAGTGGGATGGTTATTCAACAACCTGAACACTACATGGGTTTAACCGTAACTCAAAACATCATACAAAATGATAGTTTAGAGGATCCATTAACCTTTAAGAAGGAAATGGAAGATGTTGACTAGGAACAATGGATAAAAGCCATGGATGATGAAATGGAATCTATGTACTTCAACTTAGTCTGGGAACTTGTAGATCAAGCACAAGGTGTTACATCTATAGGTTGTAAGTGGATCTACAAGAGAAAACGAGACCAACTGACAAGGTACAGACCTATAAAGCTAGGCTGGTGGCAAAAGGTTTTATCCAAAGAGAAGGGGTTGATTATGAAGAAACTTTTTCTCCTGTTGCCATGATTTAATCAATAAGAATACTTCTTGCCATTGCCACATATTATGACTATGAAATATGGCAATTGGATGTCAAGACAGCTTTTCTTAATGGCTATCTTGATGAAAGTATTTTTATGTCTCAACCAGAGAGGTTCGTCGAAACAGGATAGGAACAGAAAGTCTGTAAGCTTAATCGATCCATTCATGGATTGAAACAAGCGTCCAGATCCTGGAATATAATATTTGACACTATGATCAAATCTTATGACTTTTAACAAAACGTTGACGAACCTTATGTATATAAGAAGATAGTCAACAAAACTGTAGCATTCCTAGTTCTGTACGTTGAAGATATCTTGCTCATTGGGAATGATACAAGCTTTCTTGCTGATGTAAAGAGATGGTTAGCATCACAGTTCCAAATGAAAGATTTGGGTGATTCTCAATATGTTCTAGGAATACAGATCTTTCGAGACTGAAAGAATAGAACATTAGCACTATCTCAAGTATCTTATATTGACAAAATGCAAAATTCCAAGAAAGGTTTATTACCTTTCAGGCATGGAATTCATTTGTCGAAGGAACAATGTTATAAGACACCTCAAGAGGTTGAGGAGATGAACAGAATTCCATATGCTTCTGCAGTTGGGAGTTGGATGTACGCTATGTTGTGTACACGTCCCGACATATGTTTTACAGTTGGAATCATCAGCAGGTTCCAATCCCATCTTGGACACGGTCATTGGACCGCTGTAAAAAATATCCTTAAGTATCTTAGGAGAACGAGAGACTATATGCCGATGTATAGACCAAAGGATTTGTTTCTTAAGAGATACATTGATTATGATTTTCAAACTGATGTAGATTCCAAGAAATCTACTTCAGGATCAGTTTTCACTCTTAACGGAGGAGCTATAGTTTGGAGAAGCATCAAGAAAAGTTGTATCGCTAACTCCACCATGGAAGCAGAATACGTGGCTACATGCGAAGCTCCTAAGGAAGAAATATGGCTACGCAAATTCTTAGCTGATTTGGAAGTCATTCCAAATATGCATCTACCTATCACACTATATTGTGACAACAGTGGTGCTGTTGATAACTCAAAGGAACCTAGGAGTCACAAGCATGGAAAACACATTGAACGAAAGTACCATCTCATCCGGGAGATCATACAAAAAGGAGATGTGCTCGTCACAAAGATAGCCTCTGAAGACAACCTTGCTGATCCATTCACCAAGGCCCTCTCGGCTAAAGTTTTCGAGGGCCACCTAGTTGGACTAGGACTCCGAGTAGTGTAATCTAGGGCAAGTGGGAGAATGCCTATGGTCTGTCTCTTATACACATCTAGATGTGTATAAGAGACAGATTGTAGATGCACTAGTTTATTGTATTTTTTCCATTATGTATCTCAACATTATATTGTATATATTTTTTCTCACTGATGTTTTAGTCCAAGTGGGTGATTGTTGGGAATGTCCTAGAACTCGCAATTCGTGTTAAACATTCTATTTTATCAATAACAATGACTTGTTGATTTTGCATCTTATTATGAAAATCCAATAAACGCATCCTTGGCTATAGTCTGAATGCTGTAACTTTATGTAGTGACATAAACAGGATCAAGTTGACAGTATATAGCCTAAATGGTCTAAAAAGTATATGGATGAAATTGGGTATCTCATCCTGGTAACACTATTGGATGCATCCTACTCTGTAGTTGTTACAAGAAGTTGTAAGGTAGTACGAATGATGTGGTCCACAAATCGATCATGTTTAGACATGAGAGTGGGGACATCTTATGCAATGAGTTTGCATATAGATTAGACAACAAAAATAGTCACTTTTCGTTATAATGACCGTTTACTGTTAAAACTGACTATTTCATTTATTTTATAACCTAGGTTAACTAGATCTCAATCCTGAGCTAGCTATGAACTCTTATTTTTTCAGGATTATACTTTGATCTGCAAACGGCGAGAGTAGTCCAACAGCACTACTCAATAAGCTTACCATTTTGGGGATAAGACTGGATGAATAGCTGGGGACATAGCCTTGCAAGATGGAATACACTCCTACCCTATTTAGGTTAGCAGATAGGTTGTTCTCTTAAGTACTGACTCCAGGTCTTGAACAAACGGGGACCTGCCTTCTCATGATAGAGAAAGGCTTTGATTCATACAGATTATGAATTAGAATTATTCATTAGAGGATCAGTAGGAACTTAAGGAATAAGATGTAGTTATAGGGGTAAAACAGTATTTTTGACCTTGCTGTGATTATGAATAACCTGTGAAGGATCTTACAGATTATGGTTATTAAGTGGACATAATATATTTACAGTGAGGGGAGTTCAACTATGGGCTATAGTAAAGTGTCCCATTAGTTAACGAATGGGGGTTAGATCGGACTAATGAGTTAAGCCGATTAATCTCGAATCGTTGGAGCCCATGATCTATATGTCCACGAGGTCACCCTCCTAGCTCGTAAATGGATAAGCTTTAGGGTAACTTGAGAAATTAATTTGAAACGTTCAAATTAAACGGAACAAGAGAAATTATATGTAATATGATTTAAATATATAAATATGATTATTGTGCAAAAATTAATTTAATATTAGATATTAAATTAATTTATGAAATTAATTAAAGAAAATAATTTTTGTATTGAAATGGTTTTAAAACATTTTTTTAAAAAAGAAAATGGAAAAACGATTTTGCATGGTTGCATAAAATGGGGATTCAATTTTCTCCATTACGTTCATCTTCATGGTCACACAAAGGCCATTATCCTCTCTACTTTGATTCTCCAAGCATGAGCTGCAAGTCATGCACTCCATCTCTCTGCATGTTCATCTACTATATATAAAGAAGATTGGAGTCATTGGAGAAAGGTTAATGCAAAATTTTGAGAGAAAATTTTCTATGAAGAAGAAACTGTCTTCTTCAATCGGCTTCTGTGAGCTCTTCTTGCTTCTTCACATCTTCAAGCTGTTCTTGAATCCTACAACTCTACCTAAAGCTCCAAGAGCATAGTAAGGAAGGCTTTGAGGTGGTTCACGGTGCTATCAACTAAAGACATCAGCTGTACAAATGTTTTCTTGGATAGTTCATCAAAGGTATGTTCTGAAAACCCACTTTTTAGGAGAGCATGTTTTAGTTTTTGCCAAAATTAGTGAATTAGAATTCTTATGATCCTCGATACTTCCGGTGCATGTTATTTAACTCTTTCGGATTGTGCTATGATTGTCACAATATATTCTCACTTTTTTTTTTGTAATGCTGAAATCATGTAGTAATCCTTTCAGCCACAAACCTTCTTTGATGGCCTCAGACAGAGCTATAAATTCAACTTCTGTTGTGGATAGGGCCACGACAGATTGCATACTAGCCTTCCAACTTATTAGATTATTTCTCATTAGGAAAACATATCCGGATAGTGAGCGCCTCCTATCTAGATCCCCTGCATAATCAGCAACCCTATAACCATACGTTTCATCATTGGAGGGGCCATTTTGTCTGTATAAGATAAAAGCTTCCTTAGATTAAAAGAGATACCTTAGTATCCATTTAAATACTTCCCAATGTCGTTTACCAGGATTTTCCATGTATCTACTGACTAAACTTGTAGCATAGGACATGTCTAGTTTGGTTGAAGTCATTAGATACATCAAAGATCTCAATGCCTGGGAATAGGGAACAACCTTTATATGGTTAATGTGATCCTTATCTGTGCTCTTAGGATTCTTTGCAGCTGAGAGTTTAAAATGAGGTGCAAGGGGAGTGCCAACAGGCTTAACACCATCAATTTTGAACCTCTGAACTATTTTCTCACATTAATCAGCTTGACTTACATACAATCTATCTTGCTTTCTTTCTCTACTAATTTCAATGCCAAGAATCCTTCTAAATGTCCCTAGGACTTTCATGTCAAACTCTTTCTTTAGAAGCATCTTGACTTGCCCCAACTCTTCTTTAGAACATCTAGCCAACAACTTGTCATCTACATAAAGGAGTAGATACACTGGTTCTTTGAAGCTTTTAGAGTTGGTATACACACACCAATCATATGAGCTTCTCTTGAATCCCATTTTAGATATCACCTCATCAAACCTGTCATACCAACACCTTAGTGACTGCTTGAGCCTATAGATTGATTTGTTTAGTAGACACACCAAGTCTTCTTCTCCTTTCTTCACATACTTTTGAGGTTGTTTCATATAGATAGTTCCATTCAACAATCCATGTAAGAATGCCGTCTTCACATCCAATTGGTCTAACTCCAAGTCTTTTTGTACCACTAGGGAGAGGAATAGCCTAATGGATGTGTGTTTCACCATAGGAGAAAATAGCTCTGTATAATCAATCCCTTCCTTTTGTGTGAACCCCTTTGCAACAAGTCTTTCCTTGAATCTAAACCTTTTTACCCCTGGAATTTCTTCTTTAAACTAGTATATTGGTGACGGAAAATTAGATGTCAATTTACTCGACAACTAAAATCCCTTGGATGCAATATGCGATGCATGTTCTTAAGGTATGCGTTGATTGTCATGCATTGGAGTGAATATGCATTAACTAATGTATGCGATGACCATGCGTCCTGTCACAAGTTTTCTTGCGCTCACACCAAGTATAACGCGAATGCAAGTTTCTCGGGTGATCCGAGGTCGAACACAAGGACTTGTAGCTGGATGAATGTGGTGATGTGCATACGGCTGTTGAATAAAAGAATGTTGGAGGGGTTGCTAAGATAATCCTACTTCAACTCCTAGCTAACAGACAATGCAATGAGAATGAGAATAAGAGGCAGAAACACAAAAACACTTGACATGAAACAAATGGATGTGAAAATAGATAAAATGTGGAGATGTTTTCATTGCAACCCTTAAGAGTGACCGCAAGGGCAATCTTAGTCAACGCAAGGCATGTTGTCATGCTACACACACTTGAGCCTAACTCTAGGACGTATGCGGTGTATATGCGATATTGCTGAGAAGCTTATGCCTGCATAAACCTCTATAACCCGCTCAATAAGCTTACCATTTTGGGGATAAGACCGGATGAATAGTTGGGAACATAGGGTGCAAGAGGGAATTCAATCCTACCCGATTAGGGTTAGTAGAGAGATTGTTCCCTTCAAGTGCTGATTCTGGGTCTTGAATAAGAGGCCTCGCCTTCTCATTGGCTTGAGAGGGATTTGATATGTTGATTGGATTACAAATCAATTGTTCATTAGGGGATCAGTGGAACTTAATGAACAAGAGGTAATTTCGAGGGTAAAACAGAAATTCGACCTCGTCGTTATTACGAGCAACCAGTGAAGGGTTAACTTACTAATCATGGTTATATCGAGTGGACATAATATATTTATAGTGAAGGGAGTTCAGCTATGGGCTTTAGTGGAATCACCCATTAGTTAACGAATGGGGGTTTGATCGGTCTAATGAGTTTAGCCGATTAATCTCAGATCGTTGGAGCTCATGATCTATAGGTTCGCGAGGTCCTCCTACTAGCTCATAAATGGGTAAGCTTTAGGGTAGCTTGAGAAATTAGTTTGAAATATTAAAATTAAACGGAACAAGAAAATAAATATTTAAATATGATTTAAATATATGAAGATGATTATTGTGCAAAAATTAAGTCAATATTTGATATTTAATTAATTAATTTTTTAAAATTAATTTATGAAAATCAATTTTTGAATTAAAATGATTTAAAAGTCATTTTGTATTTTAAAAAGAAAATGGAAAAATGTTTTGCATGGTTGCACAAAATGGAAAATGGATTTTCTCCATTACGATCATCTTTATGCTCACACACATACCATTATCTTCTCTACTTTGATTCTCCAAGCATGAGCTGCAAGCCATGCACTCCATCAATTTTCATGTTCATCTAAATATATAAAGAATATTGGAGTTGTTGGAGAAGAAGAAGAAAAAAAAAAAGATTCAAAATTTTGAGAGCAAAATTTCGATAAAGAAGAAATTGTCTTCTTCAACTAGTTGCTATGAGCTTTTCTTGTTTCTTCACATCTTCAAGTTGTTCTTGAGTCCCACAACTCTACCTAAAGCTCCAAGAGTATAGTAGGGAAGGCTTTGAGGTAGTTCACGTTGATATCAAGTGAAGATAGTAGCCGAACAGACGTTTTCTTGGAGAGTTCATCAAAGGTATGCTCTGAAAACCCATTTTTATGAAGACCATGATTTAGTTTTTGCCAAAATTAGTGAATTAGAATACTTATGGATCCTTGATACTTCCGCTGCATATTTTTTAACTCTTACATTGACAACACTCTTAGAGGGAACACAGTTGAGGTTATAAGCTGCAGTCTCAACTGCAAAACCCCAAAACGAGTCCGGTAAGGAAGTGTAACTCATCATCGACCGAACCATGTCCAACAGGGTTATGTTTCTTCTCTCTGTTACACCACTCTAATGAGATGTACCAGGTGATGAGAGTTGGGAAATGATTCCATGTTCTATCATATAGTTTTGGAACTCATAATCTAAAAACTCTCCACCCTGATTAGATCGAAGTGTTTTAATCCGTTTATCTAATGCGTTTTCAACTTCAGCCTTGAATTCTTTGAACTTTTCAAAGTATTCTAACTTATGTTGCATTAAATAAACATACCCATACCTCAAATAATCATCAATAAAAGTGATGAAATACTCGTAGCCTCCTCTGGCTCACACATTCATCGAAAAACAAAGGTCTGAATGCACTAACTCTAGAGGCTCTTTGGCTTGATAACCTTTTCCAGTAAAAGGTCTTTTAGTCATCTTACCTTAAAGGCGTGAATCACACGCAGGTAAAGAATTTTCCTCTAACTCGTTTAGAAGTCCATTCTTTACCAACCTCTCAATCCTATTGAGATTGATGTGCCCTAATCCAAGGTGTCAAAGTTGGGCATTTTCTCTAGGAGAAATTTTAAGTCATTTATTTTGAGTTACGACAGTTTTAAACATCTCTATATTATGGAGGGAATTTTTTGCTAACGGCCTTAGCACATACAAATTATTTTCCAGTTTAGCTGAACATATTTCAACACCATCTTTCAAAATAAACATTTTATTCACTGAAAAGTTAAGAGTGTATTTACATTCAAGCAATGACTTACAGAAATCAAGTTCCTCTTTAACTCAAGAACAACATATACATCATTCAAAATGATAAACCTATTATGTAAATTCAATCGGAGGCTACCCACTGCCACAATTGAGACAACGTGCTCGGTGCCTACTCGCATCGTCATCTCACTAACCTCAAACTGCCACCAGGATCTAATCTCCTGAAAAGAAGAACAAATATGGTTAGTGGCCCAGAGTCAATAATCCAGGTGGAATCATCATTCTCCACTAATCAAGTTTCCAAAACAAGTCAATCACATTTACATTGTTTGGCCTTGGCCTTAGCCTTCTTCTTTTCCTTAGACCAACGTGGGCAGTTCCGCTTCCAGTGGCCATCCTGGTTGTGGTGGAAACTTTTTCCTTTTTCAATTGAAGGTGGTCGCCTACCCCGCTAAACGGCAGGTTATGGGTTAGCTGGTGCCTTTCTCTTCCCCTTACTACTTTTCTTCTTCTTGAACTTATTATTCTTGGAAGTAGAAGGTGCAGACTTAGTTCCTGAGGTCTACCCCGATAGAACTTTTTAGATGATGAAGCAACATTTGCCTCACCAACCTTCTTCTCCTTGCTTTTCAGGAAGGATTGGAATGTCTGGAACTCATTGAGGAGAGTTGTAAGGGTGTAATCAACCTTGTCAAGAACAATGTTGCTTACAAATGCAGGAAGCTTTCTGGCAACGTGTGCAGACTAAAGCTAACTTGGCTGTCCTCATCGATGTGAGCCCCGTTCATCTCTGCCACATTAAATTGGACCATCATGTTCAGAACATTTTCTCGAACAAATGTACCCTTCTCCACCTTGGAGTTGAAGATGCACTTTACAGCTTCATGCTTGAGCTTCCCGGACGGTTGTCCAAACATTCCCTTCAGGGACTCCATGATCTCACGAGCAGGGACCATGGGTTCATGCTTCTTGGCCAAGACGTCATTAAAGCTAGCCAAGATGTAAGCTCGTGCCTTCTCGTTCACCCGTGTCCATTTCTCATATGCCTCTCGAACATTTCGAGTGAAGATTTGAGTTGGAATAGGAGGACACTCCTCCTTAAGGATGAATCGGAGGTCATCAATGATTAGTATTGTGTTTATCGTGTTTTTCCAACTAGTGTAGTTATCGCCAGTTAACTTATCAGCGACTAAAAGAGCTAAAGTAGTGGTTTCCATTTTAAAAGTTACTGGAAACAAGAACAAACTTAATAAGTCTATGTGCATTACCACTTTTAACACCAATTTTAGGTTTTAGCAAAATAGTTCTATTATACCCTAAGTGGAAAGACATCTATTTTGCAATGATGCCCCAGCGAGGTAGGACAAAAGTCATTATTGGGGTGATCAAGTGCCTGATGCGTTAATTTTGTTAAGTGGAAATATGGATGATAAGCATTGATGGATTGTGTTGTGCACTCATATTTCCCCAGCAGAATTCAAGTGTAAATTCCTCTGAGTTTCCTGGTAAGTCCAGGGTCGAACATAGGGACTTGTGAAAATAGTTGCGTTGGTAATGTTTATGAAAACTTTGGGGTAACCAAGTAAATAAATAAATGTTAGGTGTGTTGTTGCGCTAATGAAAAAGAAGTAAATAAAGGCAGCAAATTTGAGAAAGATAGTTATGTTGATAGATGCAATGAGTATGCGATGAACGGGTTAAGAAGATCTTTTGCTAGCGTTACTCAGGAATGCGTCAAAATTTGCGATCATGTTACATCCATGCATGTGTTGAATGCAAAATGTCCATAGAGCTTATTCCTAAGACTCTACTCTTGCCCTATGCATTGATGCAAAATGCATGGAAGCAAGGTGACCACATACAATTGTATCTTATCGTTAAGATGAATGCGATGTGTTAATAACAAATAGTGCTCATTCCTAAGCGCCTACCTCTCGTTTATGCATTCTAATCTAGTTCTTCCAAACCTAGATTCTGACCTGACCTTCTTCCCAAGTCTAGATACTGTCCTTAGACTACCCACCCGAGTATCTCTAATAGACGAATGAAGCATACATAAATACAATAATCGTAAAGAATGAAGATTCCCTAGTTGTGCTAGTGTTGACACTTATAACGCTTCGGTATGAATGAATGTTATTAAATGCTAGTAATGATGCGATACCACTACTATTTATGCGTTAATTAGGGATTGCTCAGGTAGTATGCCCTGCGTTGTCACAAGTTTCCTTACGATGGAACCAAGTGTAATTCCACCGCAAGTTTCTCGGTATGATCCGAGGTCGAACACTGGGAAGTGGAGCCGGTTATTGCGGTATGTTCATGGTATATGCGACTGGGTTTTTAATTATTTATAAAAGGTGTGTACAGTATTTAAATTGCAGTAAAATAAAGGAAAGCGGTAAAAATTCGATAAAACATAAAATACAATAAATCTAAGCTAGATATTACAAGATACAGGCTTTATGTACAAGATACTAGGATTAAGGCTGGCTGTTAAGATTGTGCAAAGATGTGGGATGCGACGACAAGTCTTGTGAACGGATTAGAAAGAGAAGGACAAGTATTACAAATAACGCAAGTTCTTAATTGAATTAAAGGTACAAATATTGTTCCACTCTTCTCTTGACGTACACCTCTCAGTGATTGACCGCGTTTCCCACGTTTATGGTGAAACAAAGTCTAACGTAATGAATGCAAGGTTGCTTCCATGTCTGGAAGTACTACTCACTTTAGTTAATGCACTATTTTGACCTTCTCTCGATAGATCAGAATGACATCTTCACTTCTGCTCTCATAGGTGAAGATGCCGTCGAGCATGCTTTAGCTAAACGTAATTTATAACGTTAATACATATCAAGTTCTTGGTGATTCATATTGTTCACAAGGGATTAAGAAAACATCATGAAGAAAGTGACTAATGGGTGAACAGAGATAGACAGAAAATGGTAAACGAAATCTATCGAAACATTTAATATTTCTACTAAGTGTTTGATACATGATGTGTGAATGAAGAGATAAAGAAAATATGGAATACAATGAAAGAGAGATAGAACAGATACAATCCGGTGCCAATGTCTTGGCACAGATTCAATGGGGATCTACTTGTTGGATAGGACAGTTTCGATGGCAGGAAGAGTTCCCCTCTCAGGCTTGCTCTACCGGAAGGAGGGGTTTGTGCACAGAGCTTCGATCAGGTATATGATAGATCGAATCTTAGATTTACCTCTCGGCCTTATCTCGTTCTCTTCCCGGATTTCTTCTCTTCAGCACTCAGCTCAGCCTTTCCACTCTAAAATCTTACAGCAGTTAGCCCAGTATCAAATAGCATATTTTTCTCTGAAATCGCTGGGGTATTTATAAGAGCAGCTCTTTAACTCCGGCCTTGTGGTCCCCACTTGATTGTTATGGTAATTCTGGAGATGGAGGAATTTTATTCCTTCTGTTATGCAATCAGATCATCAATTCTACACAATCGTTAGTTGTACATGTGTCTCAATCTCCCGCTCTTGCATTGCTCAAATGCATCTTTCGATCATAGGTTCGCATGCGGTGTTTGTTTTTATTACTGCATGTGGTTGAAGCATAGCTCGTGACCGACTGTCGCATTGCGACGTTACTTTGATAATCGTCTCTTCATGAATGATCTACGGGCACAATGTTACAGAGATGCGTTAATTAGTTTCTCATAAGCCTTGAGCGCAAGCGGTGACTTGGTCTCCTACAAAACAGAGTAAAGTTTGGCTTGTCCTCCATCTTTTTGGCGTTAGTGGGTGTAATTGCAAACATTTATAATTATTGTCATACTAGGTTAATTTTCATACATTTGGCACATAATTACTAACTTTTGGCCGCAATATCTAGATAAGGTGCCATAAATAACTTGTATTTCTGGATAAGGTGGCAATATCTAGATAAGGTGGCAGAAATTTATGCCGGTAGATCGTTCTGGTATGCTTGGGAGAGCACCAAAAGCTACAAAGATAGAGAGAGGGCCAATGCCTACGGAAGCGGGAATATCTTTAGATCAGAATAGACATTTCAGTGTAAAAAGCCTCGGTCAGCAAGGAATTGCTACTAGGCTCTCTACCTTTAACTTCCATTGGCATTTCGTACTCAACTCATTTATAAGAATGGAATTTCTTTCTCTATATCTGTTCACTCTCTGTGATTCACGCATGAGTAGCTAAATCAGTTGAATGGGTTGAGAAGCATTTAGCTACCAAAACTAGGGAATCTTCATTCTTTGCAATTATCTTGTTTATGTATGCTTCATTCGTCCATTAGGGATACTCGGGAGGATAGTCTAATGATAGGATCTAGACTTGGGAAGGTCAGGTCAGAATCTAAGCTCGGGAGAGTCAGATTAGAACACATAATAAAAGAGATAGGCGCTTAGGAATGAGCACTATTTGTTATCAACGCATCGCATGCATCCTAGAGATAGGATACGATTGTATGTGGTCACCTTGCTTTCATGCATTTTGCGTCATCGCATAGGACAAGAGTAGAGACTTAGGAATAAGCTCTATGGACGCTTTGCATTCAACACATGCGTCCTCGATTTAGGAGCATCGCATGTACATTGGAAAATGACTTGCTGTGCATGGTAGTAACATGATCGCATAGTCTGACGCATTCTCGACTAACGCTAGCTAAAGATCTTCTTAACCCGTTCATCGCATACTCATTGCATCTATCAATGAAACTGTCTTTTCTCAAATCTGCCGCTTTTATTTATTTATTTTTCATCAAAGCAAACAACAAACCAAACATTTTATTTATTTACCCGGTTACCGAAAAGTTTTCATCAAAATTACCAACGCAATCTATTTTCACAAGTCCCTGTGTTTGACACTGGACTTTCTAAGAAACTCAAAAAAATTTACACTTGAATTTCGCTGGGGAAACTTAAGTGCACAACGCAATTCCATCAATGCATGTCATCCAGATTTACTTCATAAAATACACGCATCAAGTTTTTGGCGCCGTTTCCGGGGACTTTGGCAAAATAGTTTGTTAACGGTAATTTTTTTTATTTCTTTGTAGGACTCTCAATCTCTGGCGAATTACGACCCAGAGATTGAGAGGACATTTAGAAGAAAATTAAGAGACAACCAACAACAACAAAAAGAAACACCAAGAATGGTGAAGCAACCAGATGCAAGGGTCGCTAATGCGAATAATATAATGGCCAACCCCATCCTTATGGCGAATGATTGCAATAGACCCATTCGGGTCTATAAGTCACCTAACCTCTATGATTTCTCTCTAAGGATCATGAGGCCGGTGTTAAATGGATTGAGGTTTGAAATTAAGCTGGTAATGTTGCAGATGATCCAAGCTGTTGGGCAGTTTGGATGATGGCGTGGCGAAGACCCACGCGCCCACCTCTAAAGCTTCATAGAAATCTGCAACACTTTTGTGTTCCCAAATATCTCAACCAAGGAAGTTCGACTAACTCTATTTCCCTTTTCTTTGTGTGATCAGACGAGGAATTAGGCATATTCTCTCAAACTGAGAGAGATAACTTCGTGGGAGCAGGTGGTGGAAAAGTTTATGAAGAAGTATTTCCCACCAATTGAGAACGCGAGGAGAAGGAAATTAATAACAAATTTTGAATAAGAAGATGACGAATCGCTCAGAGATGCTTGGGCAAGGTTCAAGCGGCTGGTAAGAGACTGTCCACACAATGGCTTACCAGACTGCATGCAAATGGAGATTTTCTACCAAGGATTGAACCCCTTTTCGCAGACCACTACCAATGCGGCAGCCGTTGGTGGTCTGCCCGACAAAACATATGAGGAGGCTAAGAGTATACTTGATCGTATTTCTAAAATTCATGAGGACTGGAGGGAAAGCGATTAGAGATTAAGAATTAAAGAAAATGACGCAAACAATGGGGCCATCGCATCCCTGCAAAATCAAATGACTGTGATGATGAGTTTAATACAGGGCATCGCAATTAATAACACGGGAGCGAAGAAAGGGTAGGTCAGTGCAATTACTCAAATAAACGCAAGTTATGCCATTTGTGGTGATGCTCACCCAATGGAAGAATGCCCAACAAACCCGTAGTCAGTATGCTTCATGAGAGATAACCCCTATTCCAATACCTACAACCTCGAGTGGAGAAACCACCCCAATTTTGCTTGGAAGAATCAACAACAAAATTTTCAACCTGTGGCACAAAAAGAAGGGCCACCATGATTCTTTCAACGCAACAACGGTAAATCGAGCAATCAAGCAAGTAGCTCACAACAACCATCGCAATCCTCTTCTTTGGAGAGCCTATTGAAGCAATATATAGAGAAAAGCAAGACGGTGCTTCAAAGTTAGGCCACATCCATCTGCAATCTTGAATTACAGATGGGCCAGATTGCGAGTGAGCTGAAAAATAGACAGCAAAGAGTGTTGTCGAGCTCAACTAAGCTCCCTCGCAATGATGGGGGTAACAGAAAGGAACAATGCTTAGCAGTCTCCTTGCTAAGTGATGACATGACTGTGGAAGTAGGGGAGAAGCGCATTGCGACCAACTTGAATGCGGTGATAACTGAAGACCCGCTAACCCATAATTTGGAGAAGCCCGAGAAAATAGACCCTGAAGTTATGTCCACCTTTAAGCCTCTAGATCTTGAGACAGAAGAAGTCCAACCACCAGTAACTCCGCAAAGATTGAAAGAGGAACAAATTGAGGAAAAAAAATATCGCAACAGTGGCTGCAGCGCAAAATGCTATGATCCCACCTAAAATGGGCGACCCAAGAATCTTCACGATCCCATGCTCTATTGGAGGGACCTTCAGTGGCCAAGCACTATGCAACCTTAGGGCAAGTATAAACATATGTCGTTGTCAATCCTCAAACAATTGAGTGTCGGTATACTTACGCCCACAAAGAAAACACTCCTGTATGCAGACCGATCTCGAATACATCGTGAAGGAGAGTTGAAAAATGCCACAATTTCAATCGATAAGTTCATCCTGCCGGCAGACTTCCTCATTTTGGATTATAAAGCAGACAAAGATGCACCTATCATATTGGGACGACCATTCCTTTCAACCGGTCGCGCTCAAATTGATGTGCGCAATGGGGAAATCGTAATGAGCATTCATGGAGAAAAACTCCAGATTAAGGAAGTAAAGACCCTAGAAGACAAAAAAAAGAGAGAAAAGCCATAATGGACGTGAACAAACCAGCCGGAAATAAGTGGTCCCTGCATTATCAAATGATCGCAACATATCTGGAACGCTCATTTTGGGAAACATAGATTCTTCAACTCTTCTCCATTACTCGGAATTTTTATTATCTTTTCAATTCTGATCTATCCTTATTTTACTGTCACTATCTTTATTTTAACCAAAAATAAATAAATAAATAAATAAAATCAAAAAATCAAAAAATATATATATAAAAAATTCGATAACGAGTTTTATTTTGTTTTAAAATGATTTGACCCTCTCTTTGTTTTTCTTGCAACGATCGAGGCGCTGGATTGCGGACATGTTACATGAAGAAGCACTTATCTTATTCCATCATTGCAACCCAAAGAAGAGAGATCACTGCAAAGATGGATGCGTCGCTACAATACGGGCGACAGAGTAAAATTTGGGGGTGTACTCTTCGTTATCTTTATTTCAAATTTTGCGCTATCACATCGTATGTTAGTTTTGCAAGTTTTATCACCGCATCCTCTCTAATCACCACAATCATTTGACATCGATAAATTTAGTGAGTTACCGCATTTTGTTCTTTGCCAAATATGATTTCAATGATGTCGTATACACTAGAGTAAACTTCATCTTAAGATAGTCACCTCATGAAATATTTCTAAGAGTCATCGATAAACCTTATCTATTTACAATGCATTCTAGAACATCACATGACTTATTTTAATCTTTTGGCAATGAAAACATTGCCGCATTTTAAACTTGGGGGTGAGGTATTTATTTTCGACCTTGCTATTTTATTTCTTAAAAAAAATCAAGAATAACAACTCCACTGTCAACGCAATGGGAAACCCATGTTGATAAGAGATTGTAAATGATTTAGTAAGCGATCATTTAGTTTTAAATGATCATTTAGCATCTGGTAAGTGATAACGCGCAGAAATGCACGTTATCATAGTGCTAAGTTCTCAAACAATGTTGGATTGCGTGGATGAAATATGTTATTTTGCGTCCATTAACCATAAATTCTATAATATTGCAGTCGCATGCGTTCAGCGCATTAAAACTATTGATTTTTGTATTTTTGTGCAGAATATGCGTTAACGCAATGCAAAGATTGCAATCATAAGAATTCAATGGTCGAGCGCAACTTCACCACAAGGCTTTGCGTTGATCGTGCTCGCAAACATTCACCCAAGAAGGATCGCCACAACTTGGTCAGCGCAACATGGTGGGCGCATCTGGGTGTAAGGCCAATTAAGAGCGATGGGACAGAAAGCTGATCACATTCCAATCCAAATTAAGATGATAGCCGATAATGGTCACAAAGTACATTCAGCTTTATCCGTGATAATTATTCAGCGTGTCAATCAGCAATTAAAGTTATTCCATCTGTACAACTGGGAGAGAGAAGCCGCCTTTCACCATTGATGCTCTATAAATACCAAGTGCATTCTTCAGAAAGGGGTTCACCATTTTTTTACAACCAGTTGTTCAGTTCGCACGTCTTTGTTCTTAGTATTCTTTCATTTTAAGGCGAACGCGAGGGAGAAAGTTATGCCAGTAGATTGTTCCAGTATGCTTGGGAGAGCGCTGAAAGCTACAAAGACAGAGAGAGGGCCGACGCCTGTAGAAGCGGGAATATCTTTAGACCAGAATAGAGATTTCAGTGTAAAAAGCCTCGGTCAGCAAGGAATTGCTACGAAGCTCTCTACCTTTAACTTCCATTGGCATTTCGTACTCAACTCATTTATAAGAATGGAATCTCTTTCTCTATATATGTTCACTCTCTGTGATTCACGCATGAGTAGCTAAATCAGTTGAATGGGTTGAGAAGCATTTAGCTACCAAAACTAGGGAATCTTCATTCTTTGCAATTATCTTGTTTATGTATGCTTCATTCGTCCATTAGGGATACTCGGGAGGATAGTCTAATGATAGGATCTAGACTTGGGAAGGTCAGGTCAGAATCTAAGCTCGGGAGAGTCAGATTAGAACACATAATAAAAGAGATAGGCGCTTAGGAATGAGCACTATTTGTTATCAACGCATCGCATGCATCCTAGAGATAGGATACGATTGTATGTGGTCACCTTGCTTTCATGCATTTTGCGTCATCGCATAGGACAAGAGTAGAGACTTAGGAATAAGCTCTATGGACGCTTTGCATTCAACACATGCGTCCTCGATTTAGGAGCATCGCATGTACATTGGAAAATGACTTGCTGTGCATGGTAGTAACATGATCGCATAGTCTGACGCATTCTCGACTAACGCTAGCTAAAGATCTTCTTAACCCGTTCATCGCATACTCATTGCATCTATCAATGAAACTGTCTTTTCTCAAATCTGCCGCTTTTATTTATTTATTTTTCATCAAAGCAAACAACAAACCAAACATTTTATTTATTTACCCGGTTACCGAAAAGTTTTCATCAAAATTACCAACGCAATCTATTTTCACAAGTCCCTGTGTTTGACACTGGACTTTCTAAGAAACTCAAAAAAATTTACACTTGAATTTCGCTGGGGAAACTTAAGTGCACAACGCAATTCCATCAATGCATGTCATCCAGATTTACTTCATAAAATACACGCATCAAGTTTTTGGCGCCGTTTCCGGGGACTTTGGCAAAATAGTTTGTTAACGGTAATTTTTTTTATTTCTTTGTAGGACTCTCAATCTCTGGCGAATTACGACCCAGAGATTGAGAGGACATTTAGAAGAAAATTAAGAGACAACCAACAACAACAAAAAGAAACACCAAGAATGGTGAAGCAACCAGATGCAAGGGTCGCTAATGCGAATAATATAATGGCCAACCCCATCCTTATGGCGAATGATTGCAATAGACCCATTCGGGTCTATAAGTCACCTAACCTCTATGATTTCTCTCTAAGGATCATGAGGCCGGTGTTAAATGGATTGAGGTTTGAAATTAAGCTGGTAATGTTGCAGATGATCCAAGCTGTTGGGCAGTTTGGATGATGGCGTGGCGAAGACCCACGCGCCCACCTCTAAAGCTTCATAGAAATCTGCAACACTTTTGTGTTCCCAAATATCTCAACCAAGGAAGTTCGACTAACTCTATTTCCCTTTTCTTTGTGTGATCAGACGAGGAATTAGGCATATTCTCTCAAACTGAGAGAGATAACTTCGTGGGAGCAGGTGGTGGAAAAGTTTATGAAGAAGTATTTCCCACCAATTGAGAACGCGAGGAGAAGGAAATTAATAACAAATTTTGAATAAGAAGATGACGAATCGCTCAGAGATGCTTGGGCAAGGTTCAAGCGGCTGGTAAGAGACTGTCCACACAATGGCTTACCAGACTGCATGCAAATGGAGATTTTCTACCAAGGATTGAACCCCTTTTCGCAGACCACTACCAATGCGGCAGCCGTTGGTGGTCTGCCCGACAAAACATATGAGGAGGCTAAGAGTATACTTGATCGTATTTCTAAAATTCATGAGGACTGGAGGGAAAGCGATTAGAGATTAAGAATTAAAGAAAATGACGCAAACAATGGGGCCATCGCATCCCTGCAAAATCAAATGACTGTGATGATGAGTTTAATACAGGGCATCGCAATTAATAACACGGGAGCGAAGAAAGGGTAGGTCAGTGCAATTACTCAAATAAACGCAAGTTATGCCATTTGTGGTGATGCTCACCCAATGGAAGAATGCCCAACAAACCCGTAGTCAGTATGCTTCATGAGAGATAACCCCTATTCCAATACCTACAACCTCGAGTGGAGAAACCACCCCAATTTTGCTTGGAAGAATCAACAACAAAATTTTCAACCTGTGGCACAAAAAGAAGGGCCACCATGATTCTTTCAACGCAACAACGGTAAATCGAGCAATCAAGCAAGTAGCTCACAACAACCATCGCAATCCTCTTCTTTGGAGAGCCTATTGAAGCAATATATAGAGAAAAGCAAGACGGTGCTTCAAAGTTAGGCCACATCCATCTGCAATCTTGAATTACAGATGGGCCAGATTGCGAGTGAGCTGAAAAATAGACAGCAAAGAGTGTTGTCGAGCTCAACTAAGCTCCCTCGCAATGATGGGGGTAACAGAAAGGAACAATGCTTAGCAGTCTCCTTTGCTAAGTGATGAATGACTGTGGAAGTAAGGGGAGAAGCGCATTGCGACAACTTGAATGCGGTATAATGAAGAACCCGCTAACCCTATTTGGAGAAGCCCGAGAAAATAGACCCTGAAGTTATGTCCACCTTTAAGCCTCTAGATCTTGAGACAGAAGAAAGTCCAACCACCAGTAACTCCCGCAAAAGATTGAAAGAGGAACAATTTGAGGAAAAAAATATCGCAACAGTGGCTGCAGCGCAAATGCTATATCCCACCTAAAATGGCGGATCCCAAGAATCCTTCACGATCCCATGCCCTCTATTGGAGGACGCTTCAGTGGCAAGACTGATGCAACTTAGGGGGGCCCCCCAAGTATAAACATATGTCGTTTGTCAATCCCTCAAACAATTGAGTGTCCGGTATAACTTAACGCCCACAAAGAAACACTCCTGTATGCAGACCGATCTCGAATACATCGTGAAGGAGAGTTGAAAATGCACAATTTCAATCGATAAGTTCATCCTGCCGGCAGACTTCCTCTTTTGGATTATAAGCAGACAAAGATGCACCTATCATTTGGGACGACAATTCTTTCAACCGGTCGCGCTCAAATTGATGTGCGCAATGGGGAAATCGTAATGAGCATTGCATGGAGAAAAAAACTCCAGATTAAGGAAGTAAAGACCTAGAAGACAAAAAAAGAGAGAAAAGCCATAATGGACGTGAACAAACAAGCCGGAAATAAGTGGTCCCTGCATTTTCAAATGAATCGCAACATATTGGATACGCTCATTTTGGGAAAGCATAAGATTCTTCAACTCTTTCTCCATACTCGGAATTTTTTATTATCTTTTTCAATTCTGATTATCTTTATGTTTACTGTCACTATCCTTTATTTTAACCAAAAATAAATAAATATAATAAATAAAAATCAAAAAATCAAAAAATTATATATAAAAAATTTCGATAAACGAGTTTTATTTTGTTTTAAAATGATTTGACCCTCTCTTTTGTTTTTCTTGCAACGACGAGGCGCTGGATTGCGGACATTTAAATGAAGAAAGCACTTATCTTATTCATCATTGCAACCCAAGAAGAGAGGATCAACTGGCAGAAGATGGATGCGTCGCTACAAATACGGGCGCAAGAGTAATTGGGGGTGTACTCTTCGTTTCTTTTATTTCAAAATTTTGCGCTAATCAACATCGTATGTTAGTTTTGCAAGTTTTAATCAACCGTCATTCTAATCACCACAATCATTTGACATTTCGATAATTTAGTGAGTTTACCCGCATTTTGTTCTTTGCCAAATTATGATTTCAATGATGTCGTATACACTAGAGTAAAACTTCATTCTTAAGATAGTCACCTCATGAAATATTTCTAAGAGTCATCGATAAACCTTATCTATTTACAAATGGCATTCTAGAACATCAACATGACTTATTTTAATCTTTTGGCAATGAAAACATTGCCGCATTTTAAACTTTGGGGGTGAGGTATTGTATTTTCGACCCTTGCTATTTTATTTCTTAAAAAAAATCAAGAATAACAAACTCCACTGTCACGCAATGGGAAACCCATGTTGATAAGAATTGTAAATGATTTTAGTAAGCGATCATTTAGTTTTAAATGATCATTTAGCATCTGGTAAGTGAATAAGCGAGAAATGCACGTTATCATAGTGCTAAGTTCTCAAAACAATGTTGGATTGCGTGGATGAAATATGTTATTTTGCGTCCATTAACCATAAATTCTATAATATTGCAGTCCGCATGCGTTCAGCGCATTAACATATTGATTTTTGTATTTTTGTGCAGAATATGCGTTAACGCAATCAAAGATTGCAATCATAAGAATTCAATGGTCGAGCGCAACTTCACCACAAGGCTTTGCGTTGATCGTGCTCGCAAACATTCACCCAAGAAGGATCGCCACAACTTGGTCAGCGCAACAATGGTGGGCGCATCTGGGTGTAAGGCCAATTAAGAGCGATGGGACAGAAAGCTGATCACATTCCAATCCAATTAAGGATGATAAGCCGATAATGGTCACAAAGTACATTCAGCTTATCCGTGGATAATTATTCAGCGTGTCAATCAGCAATTAAAGTTATTCCATTGTACACCTGGGAGAGAGAGCCGCCTTTCACCATTGATGCTCTATAATTACCACGTGCATTCTTCAGAAAGGGGTTCACCATTTTTTTACAACCAGTTGTTCAGTTCGCACGTCTTTGTTCTTAGTATTCTTTCATTTTAAGGCGAACGCAGAGGGAGAAAGTTATGCGCAGTAGATTGTTCCAGTATGCTTGGGAGAGCGCTGAAAGCTACAAAGACAGAGAGAGGGCCGAGCCTGGTAGAAGCGGGAATATCTTTAGACCAGAATAGAGATTTCATTGTAAAAAGCCTCGGTCAGCAAGGAATTTGCTAGAAGCTCTCTACCTTTAACTTCATTGGCATTTCGTACTCAACTCATTTATAAAGATAGAATCTCTTTCTCTATATATGTTTCACTCTCTGTGATTCACGCATGAGTAGCTAAATCAGTTGAATGGGTTGAGAAGCATTTAGCTACCAAAACTAGGGAATCTTCATTCTTTGCAATTATCTTATTTATGTATGCTTCATTCATCCATTAGGGATACTCGGGAGGATAGTTTAAGGATAGGATCTAGACTTGGGAAGGTCAGGTCAGAATCTAAGCTCGGGTGAGTCAGATTAGAACACATAATACAAGAGATAGGCCCTTAGGAATGAACATTGTTTGTTATCAACGCATCGCATGCATCCTAGAGATAGAATACGATTGTATGGGATCACCTTGCTTTCATGCATTTTGCGTCATCACATAGGACAAGAGTAGAGACTTAGGAATAAGCTCTATGGACACTTTGCATTCAACACATGCGTCCTCGATTTAGGAGCATTGCATTTACATTGGAAAATGACTTGCTATGCATGGTAGTAATATGATCTCATAGTCTGACGCATTCTCGACTAACGCTAGCTAAAGATCTTCTCAACCCGTTCATCGCATACTCATTGCATCTATCAATGCAACTGTCTTTTCTCAAATCTGCCGCTTTTATTTATTTCTTTTTCATCAACGCAAACAAAAACCAAACACTTTATTTATTTACCCGATTACCGCAAAGTTTTCATCAAAATTACCAACACAATCTATTTTCACAAGTCCCTGTGTTCGACCCTGGACTTACTAGGAAACTCAGAGGAATTTACACTTGAATTCCACTGGGGAAACTTGAGTGCACAACGCAATTCCATCAATGCATATCATCCATATTTTCACTTAATAAAATACGCGCATCAGGAAGCGAACGAGTGATCATTTGTAAGCGACCGTTGGTCTTGTGGACTTCATTCGTTTAATAAAGAAGTTGTTCATAGTTTAACTGCTTTCTTGGAGATTATATTCATCTGTTATGTTACTAAAGTGTAATACCCTAACTCTTAATCTGAAGGGAATGAGGTTAAATAAGGAAATAGGATAGAACAAATAAAATTCCAGAAAATTTAGATAAAAATGATTCAAGTGTTATCTATATGTTGGTGGGTGCAAAAGGGCATACAAATGTGAGGGTATCTGAGAGCAAAATCAGTGAGAGCACTGAAGAACGACAGCATTGAGAGCAGAATCAACGAGAGTGGAGAGAGCGAGAGAATGGGAGAGAGCGAGAGTTTGAGTGAGAAAGTGGGAGAGAGTAGAAGCCACGAGAGAAAAACCAGCGAGAAAGTTGGAGAGAGCGAGAACCACGAGAGCGAATCCAGCGAGATTGGGACTGATGGACACATTGGACGAGAATTGGGTGTGTTCATTAGTAATAAAGATAAATAAATCAAAAATTAAGCAGATGAAGTGGCAAAAGGAGATTACATGCAGGAAGATTTTTATCAACTTAAGTAGGGGGTGTACGGTTGAGATTACATGCAAACTAAGATAATTTTGATTGGCAAACCCAGAATTAGACAACTCAAAGCTCGGTTAGCCAGAGTTAGCATGGGTAGCCTAAGGAAGAGCCATTTGTATGGTGAGTTTTCGTGAGGAAAGAGGCTGGGAAGGACTTTAAATAGGAGGCCTCGGCATGAAGGTTAAACTCATTCTAAAAAATTTCAGAAGTGAACATCCTAAGTAGAGAGTGAACATTTAGTGGGAAAGCTGTCGTTGGTGGTGGAGGCAAGGAATTCGAAGCAGGTGCTGCACAGATTCATATTCTGTTTGAGTAGGGAAGATATTTGCAAGTAAATTGCATTAGGAGGATTTACTGACGGTGGTTACTATATGTTTTGATTTATGCATGTATACATATATGTATGATGTGTATATGTTGAGGTAGTGTCAAATATGTATGAAAAGGGGTGCATGGTTTTTAATATTGTTGTGAATACCGTGATGTTGCATGTGTATGTACGGTGGAAACTAGAATTATACCCGGGATATGGTTAAAATGCTTGAAAAGGGTGCTTGGCAGGGAAATATGGTCGGCTTCGGTTGAAGGGAAATGATAGTCGATGACGACCAGCGGGAAAATATGGCCAAGTTACCTAAGCATAACAAGCGGGAAAGAAATGGTCGATGTGCACATTTGCGGGAAAATGGAGTATAGGGAAAGTTTCCATAAAATTATTGTTGTGTTGTTGGGTTGACAGTAGTTGACTATCAACAGGAAATGAAACAGTGGCTTGGCTGAGGAAATGAATTTGAAATGGTATTAATGTGTTGTTGATTGCATGCTGTTTTGCCCAAAAATTTATTTTTGATAAGCCAAGGTTTCGTTTATAACAAAGAGTAGAGAAAATTTAATTATATGTATAAATGGATAGGGGGAATACTGTAAACTTATTAAAGTCTGTAATAAATATAGGGGAAAATATTGAATATAAGTATTGTCTTAGGATGCTATTAGTTACCCTCACGTTCCCTTCCCGGTCTTGGGGTTTAAGGCTTGGGAGGGGGTGTGACATAAAGAACTTTAAGAATTAGTTTCCTAACAAATTGGTATCATAGTAAAACACCTGGGCAAGCATGGTTTAGAAATGTTTTGAAGTTGAAATACTAGAAACTGCCAACCATAGAGGAGAACTTGGCATTCTTGGTGAAGAACGTAGAGAATCGGGGGTTACAAGCAGAGAAGCCTCAACAGATACTCTCCTCTCATGTTACAGAATTGGCCAAGGGAAAGGAAAAAGTGACGGAAGAGGGAGAAAGATTAAATACCCGTAATGTGTGTGAAGTAAATAGTTCGGGGAAAGCATCCGGAGAAGATATGATTGGCAACCGAAGAAAATTCAAGAAAGTCGAAATGCCAGTATTTAGCGGAAGCGATCCAGATGCATTGTTATTCATAGCAGACCACTATTTTCAAATTCATAAGTTGACGGAAACTGAGAAGATGATAGTGGCAGTTGTGAGTTTCGACGGTGCCATAATAGATTGGTACCAGTCAAAATAGGGCAAAGAACCGTTCAAGGACTGGGAGGACTTGAAGAAAAGAATGTAGGTGCGATTTCGATCTTTAAGAGAGTGGTTCATCTGTGGAAGATTTCTGGCTATTAAACAAGAAACAATGCTGGAAGCATATCAAAATTTATTCGATAAGTTAGTGGCACCGTTGCCGCATCTACCGAACGAGGTCCTTGAGGATACATTCATGAATGGTTTTGCACCATGGATAAAGACGGAAGTTAAATGATGGGAACCCACCGGATTAGCATAAATGATGTCGCTGGCACAATGAGTCGAAGATAAAGAAAATGCACGAGCTGAAGCTGGACGAGCGCGAATATATGGGGGTAAGTTCCACAATTCGAATACTTCCAGATCTAATATTGACAATGTGAATAAATCAGTAAGAGGGAATGATTTGAAAGAAGGGGAGAAAACTGGAGAGTTTTTTCGAATGAGGACCATTACATTGCGAGGAACATCATGTAATGATAATCTGAGAGAAATTTCGGCGAGAAGATTAACAGATGCTGAATTCTAGTCGAAGAGAGAAAAAGGGCTTTGTTTCCAATGCAATTAAAAATACACTGTTGGACATTGGTGCAAAGGGCGAGAGTCGAAAGAATTGAGATTGATGGTGGTACAGGAATTAGGGGAGGAGTGGGAGCTGTATGAGGAAGACGAAGCGAGAGAAACGATGTCAGAATTGTGTATGCTGACGCTGAGTAAGGAAATTTCATCTGTTAGTGAACTTGTAGTGAATTCAGTTGTGGGGTTGATGAACCGACGAAAAATGAAGATTGCGGGGGGATATTAAAGGAGAATCGGTAGTGGTATTGATAGACTATGGATCGACATATAATTTCATATCAGAGAGTTTGGCGAATTGACTGCAGTTGAACGTCACAACCACCCAGATACGGAATAGTTTTAGGATCGAGACCTGCGTTGCGAGGCAAGGGAGTATGACAAAATGTGGAAATTAGGCTTGGGGATTGGAGAATGTGTGAAAGTTTCGTCCTGCTGGAATTGGAAGATGTTGATGTGATTTTAGGGATGCTGATAACTTGTAGAAATACAAGTTATTTATACTGCTTTATTTAGATATTGCGGTTAAAATAGAGGAAAGTTGCGTCAATTGTATGGAAATGGGCTAAGAAATGCAAGAATTATAAATTGTTGTCAATACACCCACTGACACCATTGTGATGGTAGAAAAAAATATTTCATGTCTGTTTTGCAGGAAATCAAGTCACCGTATGCGTTCATGGCTTAAGATAAAAAGATTAACGCATCTACGTCGCATTGCACCCATCATTCAGTAATGAATAAACGATCAACGCAATGACGGCGCATGCGACAATCGATCCAGAACTGAACTTCAACCGCATGCGGTGATAAAAACAACACGCATGCAAGCACACGATCGAAAGATGCAAATGAGAAACGCAATTGCAGAGGATTTTGACACGTGTACAACTAACTGTTGTGCATTTTCGATGGATTGATTGCATAACAGAAGGAATATTTATTCCACAATTTTTAGAATTTCCATAACAATAATGTGGGGTCCACACGGTAGAGAGTCAAAACATTCATCTATAAATACCCTTAGAGAATTCACTGAAAAAATATACTTGATATGAGGCTATTTTGATATTTGTATATTGAGAGAGAGGCTAATCTGAGTGCTGATTGGAAAAGTTTCAAGAAGAAAAGAGGCAAGGCCGAGAGGTGAGTCTCAGGGCGGATCATTCCAAATCTCCGTCGTGAAGCTCTATACCTAAATCAACTCTACCGGTTGATCAAGCATGAGAGGGACGCTCATCCTTCCATTCACTCCATACGCCGGCAAGTGATTTCTCTATCCAGATCTGTGTCAAGACGTTGGCACTCTTCTGTATTTGTTTCTATCTCTATCATCAATTGTATCTCATCTTCTTAGTCTAATATCATTCACACCATGTATCAGACGCTTGATTTTATAATTAAATGTCACGATCATTTTCATCTCCATATTTTTGTCTATTTTCGTTCCTCCATTAATCGCTTTCTCCATGATTTTTTCTTAATCCTTTGGTAATTAGAATGAATTAAACAAGTAAATTAATTTGTGCTAAAGAAATAAATATGTTTAGCTAAAGCATGCTAGACAACATCTTCACCTGTGAGAGCAGAAGTGAAGATGTCATTCTGATCTGTCGAGAGAAGATTAGAAGAGTGCGTTAACTAAAGTGAGAAGTACTTCTAGAGATGGAAGCAACCTTGTGTTCATTACATTCATCCCTGTTTCACCACAGAGATGTGAGAACACGGACGATCACCGAGAGGTGTACGCTAAGGGAAAACGAAACGTAGTTATATCTTTAACGTAATTAATGAACTTGCGATGTTTGTACTAATTATCTTTTCTCTTTCTACTTCATACATAAAGCCTTGCCACTGCATAACACGATTTTTTGTATAATCTTCACAGTCAGTCTCAAACTCGGTATCATGTATCGTGTAACCTATATCTTATATCATCATAGCTTAGGTTTACTTTTACTGCACAACTTTATTTTACTGCATAACTTTATTTTATCGCAATTTTTACTTTATCGCATGTACAAACCTCACTTTTATTAAATTGAAAAACCCCGATCGCATATATCACAAATGTAACACAATTAACCTAAAACAATCCCTATGTTTTACCTCGAAGTGGTGGAATTATACTTGGTTTCAACGCAGGGAAACTTATGTGAACGCATAGCATACTACAAGCATTTTGTTAATAACGCATGCATCTAGAAGTAGTATCGCATATCATCGCATCATCGTATTATGTGTTACAAGTTTATGGCGCCGTTGCCGGGGATCTGGTAACGGGTACTTGGACTTGTATCTTGCATTATAATCATCCATGCGCTGTATGACATAAGAAGATAAATTTTATGCCTTACAAGTTTCTGGCGTCGTTGTCGAGGATTGGATAACGGTTATTGTTTGAGAATGTTTGTGGTATTTTGCAGGACATATATCTTTGTACTGGTTGTTCAACGCAGAGAGTAGTCTGACAGTTTATGAGTACTGGGACTCAACTAGAATTCGAAGCTGACCCAGAGCTGTCTCTTATACACATCTAGATGTGTATAAGAGACAGTCTTTGTACTGGTTGTTCAACGCAGAGAGTAGTCTGACAGTTTATGAGTACTGGGACTCAACTAGAATTCGAAGCTGACCCAGAGATCAAGCGCATCTGTCTCTTATACACATCTAGATGTGTATAAGAGACAGGTATTAGATTATATTTATTCCCTTACACCTTGAGGGATGAAGCCAAGAGGTGGGCTCACTCACTGGAACCAAATGAGATTACTTCATGGGATCCGCTGGTTGAGCGGTTCATAAAGAAGTTCTTCTCACCGGCTGTCAATGCAAGGCGACGGAAAGATGTGCTGAACTTTGAACAAATGGACAATGAGACTCTGAGTACCGCTTGGGTGCGATTTAGGAGATTGGTGAAGAACTGCCCACATATCGGGATACAGATTGCGTTTTGATGGAGACATTCTATAATGGCCTGAACAGATCAACACAGGCTGTTGCTGACGCCTCCGCGATAGGAGGTTTTATGGATAATACATATACCGAGGCCAAGGTCATCCTTGACTACATCTCGCGGAACATGGATGACTGGATTGATGATGGTTATGGAGGCAGAGGCTCTGAAAGAAGAAGAAATGAAACTGCCATTGTCCTTGCGGAGACAATGACGACTCTGGCCGCTCAAATGGCCGCAGTAACCTCAATCCTCCAATCGATGGAAATCAATCAAAGAGCCATCCCCAACAATTAGCGCAATCCGCTGCGCCGGCTCAAGTGGCCGCAATCAATTGCGTTAATTGTGGAGGGGCTCATGTAGCAGAAGTGTGCCCATCGAACATGCAACAAGTATGCGCCATCCAGAACAACCCCTTCAGCAACACGTATAATCCTGGTTGGAGGAATCATCCTAACTTCGGTTGGGGAGGGAATCCTAACCAAGGAGGGCCAAGCAACCATCAAGGTGGTAATTCATGGAATCGAAGAAACCCTCCTCGCTTTCACCATAATTCTAATCAAGGGAAACAAAGGAAATCGCACAATTAGCAACCCTTACCTTCAAACAACTCTAGAAGCTCATTGGAGGCCCTACTCAAACAGTACATGGATAAAAATGACGCAGTGATACAGGCGTAGGTGTCTTCAATTTGAAATTTGGAGATTCAAGTGGGCTAGCTGGCTTCTGAGCTTAGAAATCGAGCACCTTGAACGTTGCCCAGCAACTCCGAAGCCCCAGGATCTCATGGAAAGAAGCAATGTCCCTAAGGACATTAGGCAGGTAAGCTGGATCGCCTGCAGAGTTGTGGATTATGCTCATTCAAAGAAAGTCATCTTTCGGTTCATATCTCACATCTATGTTTAAATGCTTTCTTTAATTTCTGTCTTTATGGATTTCTTAACTTTGTCTTTTACTACTTCATTTAATTTGTTTCATGACTTTATGCATTTATTCTTCAATTAACTCTCTTGCATTTATTTCTATGTTTTCTTTAGTTCCTTTAACTTTTCTGTATTTAATGCGTTAATCGTTAATTTGGTGAATAATTGTGTAATGAGAAGAAAATGATTAGCGCAAGTCATAGCAACTTGCGTTGATGGAAAAAAAATTTATATAATAAAATAAAACACATTCAGTATGCATGGCGATAATGGACGCATCTTGAACCAACAAGATACACTTTGCGTTCACCCAACCATAATACATTGCGCTGAAGGGTGTGTTGCGCGCGTGTGTGTCCTTTGCCCGTCCTTAATGAAAATGCACTATGTTGAGGTAGTGTTGCGCTAGTACCAATACCGTGCGCCCGATCCTCCAGAAATGCATTTAATTAAGGGGTGTGTTGCGGGATGCATGCGTTGTTGCCCGTCCTCTGCAAAGATGCATTTACGTTGGTGAACTCAATGCGTTAAATCTTTAACTTGCGTCCATTCAAATAAAAAATTAAATATAATTCTTTTTGCAAAATTGAGAAGTCCAATCGTTTCGTATTTCAAAGAAATGATGAGTCTGCAGACGAAAGGATATTTACTCTGAAACCTCATAAATGAGGGAAGTTTAAACGGCGGGCCTTTTGAGTGTCTCAAGCCCGGCCACCACAAAAATAGTGTTGGGCCCACTAAGGCCCAACCTATAAATGGGCACTTCCCCCGTCTATGAGCACACTTGTCCATTTGCAATCTGAAACCCTAGTGCCCTTGCATACTGAGCTTTCTTCTTACTTGAAACCCAAATGTTTTCCAGCTTTCTTTCACCTCAGCATCCATGGCCGACCAAACTTCCCAACCTTCTGCTTCACCCTCAACACCTTCGACAGACCAACTCTCCATGCGAGATGCAGCCAAATTCCTTACTGCTAGTCGCCGTCTTGCTGCTCAACCTCACACTGTTCCTAGAATCGCCGGAAGACCCCGGCGAAACCCATTAGCCATCAGACAACTTCAATTCAAGAGGGGGCAAAGTACTGAAAGCACCCCACTCCCAACAACAGCAGTCTCCACCGAAAGTGAAAAGAAGAGACGAGATGACAAAGAGGTATTTTGGAGCATTATGAGTAACCTGGAGAAAGGAGGAGGACTGCTTGAGGCTGGGGTTGTGAACCAGCCACTGCTTACGAAGGAAGTGACAGTGCAGGAGACAGAGAAAGTGCTAGAAGAGGAGACAAGGAGAAGCACTCTGGCCATAAAGGATCCTGCGGAAACTACGTAAGTAGAATCCTATGAAGAACCCATCAGAGTCGCGTTAGAGGTAGTCACGACAGAGAAGCAACCAGAGGTGGAAGAGAAGAAAAAGAAGAAAAAGAAAAGCAAAGGAAAGAAGGTTGGAGAAGGTGAGCCATCCCATCATCGCAAAGCAGAGAAGACAATAAAAAAGAAGGAGGATGAAGAAGATGAGGAGGCCAAGCTAAGGAAGAGGAAAGAGAATGAAGAAAGAAAAGAGCGCAGGCGTGAGGAAAGGTGCCTGAAGAAGGAAGAAGAAAAGAAGAAGAGGGCTGCAAACCCAGAGATGGATGGTGAATCCACCTCCATGACAGAGGACAGGGGGAACCAACAAAACTTAGGGAGCCGGTGCAACCTGAAACAATGCAATTGGTTGTGATCGACGAAGGCGAAGAATGAGATGATACCCTCCTGATGCAGGTAGTAAGGAGAATGTGTTGCAAGGGTCTACTTTTGACCCTTCTATTTTGATCAATGCATTAGAAGAAGAGGAAAATAGGAGAAAGGAAGAGGAAGAGAGGCAGGAGAAAATGGAGCGGGCGAAACTCATCATCACAAAAGGTAATCGAAGAAGAAGACTGCAAGATGCGGAGATATGCCGCAATAATGAGATCTCGAGACTCGAAGAAATAAGGCGACTCGTAGAGGAACAACGCCTTTTGTTGGCCTCTGAGCAGTTTGTAGAAGAGTTTGAAAGAGAAGAGAGAGAAGAGGAAGAAGAAGAAAAGAAAAAGAAGGTAGAAGAAGAAAGAAGAATGAGAGATGAGAAGGAGAGGAAGTGTGAAGCCAACAGGCAGCGGTTAAGTAAGAATAAGGGCAAGGAACTTGCCGAATGAGAGAAAGAGGAACAATGCAAGGAATGGGAAAGAAAACAAAGGCAACAATCCCGCCTTGTGTTGGCCACGAGAAAGGGCGAAGTGGTCGTAGAGAGCAACAAGCTCGCGTTGGCAAAGGTGCGTCCATCAAGAAAGAAGGAGAATGATGACTTGTTGATGGAGATGGGCTTTTTCCTTGCGCCAATGCTACTACCAGATCTGATCACAAGCGTGATCGTAGAACATGGATGGGACACATTTTGCCAGTGCCCAACCATTGTTATTCCAAAGGTAGTGCGCGACTTCTACCACGGACGGCTACATGGCACCAAGGATGTGGTGACCATAAAAGGGCAAATGGTGTTTTTCAGTGCAAGGGACATCAATGAACTATACCAGATGAAGGATAACTCGGATGCACCGGGCAACAAAATCATTGATGATCCCACTAAAGAGATGATGGAAGATGCACTGCGAGTATTAACGTAACCGGGTACTAAGTGGACGGTTTCATTAAAAGGCATCAGGACCCTGACGTCTAAGACTCTTCTTCCTTAGGCACGACTTTGGGTTTATTTGGTCAAACGATGGCTGATCCCAACAATGCATGACAAGACAGTTCTGAGGGATCGCGTCATGGCCGCATATTGTATTGCACGCAGCATTCAAATCAATGTAGGACAGTTGATCGCAAGGAAGCTTAGAGCCTTGGTGGGGAACATCAAAGGGTAGTACTTTTTCCCATGGACGGTTTCAAGTTTATGCCTATCACTGGGTGTATGCATTGATGAAGAGCCAATGCCAGAAGTTCACGGCCTAATAAACATAAAGATTTTGAAATTGCCCATAGCTCCCTTTGAAAAGGCCCAATATTGATTTGAATGCGCAGCAAGAGCCCAAGCCGAAGAGATAGAATAGAGATGATAAGGTAAAGGAAAAGGTCCAAGACTCACCAACGTATGATCCAGAACCTTTGGACCCTTTACCTTTAATAATCCGCCCTCTAAGCTCACCCACACAACCTTCTTCTCCACTTCAAGAGCACTTCACCAACCTTTTCCCTCCTCCTGATTCTCGAACCACATATCTAATAGCCCCATCACCACCTTCAATATCATCACCGCAACTTCCTCTTCCACCACCACATGTTGATGACCCACACGATTTGGGTGAAGGCACCTCTGCCCAACCCCAAAACGTTGCTGGCGAGACATCGCAGGCACAACCCATTGTCGTCTCCCTAGCTGCTGAGTTAGCAGATATGTAGACTCTTTTTGCCCAACAACAACAACTCTTCGCCCAAGAACAGGAATTCTTCTCCAAATGACAAGCCTTCTTCGGCCAAAGAATTGAGGAGGTAATGGAGCAAATCGACGATTTATAGTGCAGTGCTGCTATGGCAAGGCAGGCGTTGATCAACACCCAACACAACACTTATAAGATCCACCTACACCAAAAGCAAAAAGCGGAGCGCAACCATGAGTACTTTAATTATCTGACAGTATACCTTCATGGTCCCATGGTGCCTCCGCATCTGCAGTAACCTCTGATCTTTGAAGAAGCTCCTCCCATACCACTTTAAAACCCTCCACCGGAACCTCCTGCTCCTCTACAATAATTCTTGGAACTTATTTTTTTTAATGCGGCCATTCTTTTATCTTTATTTCATTCATTGTTTAATTAAATTATTTGATTCTTTGTACAGGCAGAAATTTTTGTATTGCGTTAATTGTAATTATTTGTATACTTAGTTAATTTTCAATACAACTAAGTAACAATTATCTCTATGTGCCTATGCCTCTTCTTTATCATCCTTTGTCAACTATGCGATATTCTTAATCTTTCTTTTTGCATTATTCATTGCGCTGCCATGATCACTCTCTTGAGTAACACTAACAAGAGTGTTGTGCAGTTGATAATAATGGGTTAAAAAAGTAGACTGCAAACATGTAGACAGAAAATCCCACAAACTTTTGGCGTCATTAAACGCATCAAACGGAACATGGATGGCAGGTATAGATTTATTCCCGAGCAAAGTAATGATCTGATGATTTTTACTGTCCCAATCCTCTAATCGTTTAACAAATTTATTATCGTCCTTGGTGGATAACCTGACTAGTTGTCCAATTAGAAAACTCTTCATTTGATGAGTCCATGTAAGATAATTCGTCCCATCAAGAATCGTAGTAATAAAGTGAAAGACATGATCTTTCTCCATGTGGCTTGGTTGGTTTGGAGAAATTTGCTCAGCTCAAGGGCTTTCACAGATCGAATCAAAATATGGTAAAGAAAATGGCTCAGAAAGCTCGATTAGCCTTGGAGAAATCTACTCGACTCAGTAGGATTGGCTAAGCTTGGCTCAGTTATGTTGGCCCGGCTCGACCTAGTGATGTCGGCTCGCTCGAATCAGTAGGATTGACTTAGCTCAGAAATCTCGGCTCAACTCAGTGAGGTTGGCACGACGCAGCTTACAGATCATGGCTTGGTGGAGTGAACATGGCGGCGCGACGTGGACTAGCTCAGATCTTGGTGTTCATGTTCTTAGATCGTCATGGTCCACCTGAATGCAGAGATTTGATGTTCTTGGATCTCCATTTGGTAGCGCGGCATGGACGTCTGAATCAATTGAATGGTGTTTGTCGTCGACAGAGGCACGGCGGTGAGGACCTCGACTGGTGAAGATCTCGCGACTGATGGGCAAGGCTCGATGATGAGGGTTTTGATCTCAGATGTGGCAGATTTGGGCAAGTCACAATGGTGAGCCAATCTGGGCAAGGCGTGCGTGTGGTTGGTTGTAGATGGAACGTAGAGGCACAATGATTGATTTGGGTCCACAGGCGACATAGGCACGGCAACAGTGGAGCTTACATGTGAAATTGGAGACAGATCAAAGGCGATTGCAACGACATGCTGATCAGAGGTACATGTCACCGACACTTGTGGATGGAAAACAAAGGGTAGTGATTCTTTGGCTCTAATACCATGTTCCAAATATATTTACACGAAGATATCTTTTAGAGAAGAATACAAGGCATGAATACAGTACTAAGAGACCAAAAATAGATAAAAAAAAAAAACTCAACCACCTAAATAAATCTAAACTATCTCTAACTACACAACTAAATATATTGATATATTCACAAGCTTAAAGACTTATTCGACATAATTTCGAAAATATAGAGATATGTCTTGTTACATACAAAATTAAAAATCTAGAGACTTATTAGACACAAACACTTTGAGAAATTTAGAGATAGTACTTGTTAGTCACAAAATTTAAAGTTGAGACTTATTAGATACAAAATTTAGAAAAAAATTTAGAGACAAGACTTATTAGACACAAAATTAAAAATTTAGAGACTTATTGAACAAAAATTTAGAAAACACTTTAGTGGCAAGACTTGTTAGATACAAAGTTAAAAATTTAGAAACTTATTAGACACAAATACTTTGAAAATTTAGAGACAGTACTTGTTAGACACAATTTTTAAATTTCTATACATACAAAAATATCTATTGATATTAATATATCTATCAATACAGTAAAGTTGAAATCTTGATATGAATATGAACATTGTAAATTTATTTATTTATGTCAATGTGTTTTATTTTCTCTGAACGAAGATAAATATTAGAGGTTAATAAATAGAACTTGTAACGTGTGAAATAATGACATGAACTATCTAGATGTGAACAAAGCTCAAGCAACAAATTTCGAAATTGGATAGCTCAATGGTAACGAACATGTAATTTCCTTTTAGGTTAGAGGTTAAGAGGTACTTGATATCTGTTTCTATAACTTAACATATTGTGGTTTGGGCTTCTTTTTAAAATTTACTACATTTTTTTTAAAAAAAAAAAAAATTTAGATAGTTAAAAAATAATTAATATTTACCATTATTCGAGATAAGAGGCTCAAATCTTTATGACATACTAAATAAAACTTAAAAAAAAAAAAGAGAAAGAAAAAAGAAAAAAGAAAAAGCCAAAATTATTGATGTATTAAGTAGTAGAAATAGATTCTACTTTATTTAAAACTTCCTAATATGAAACATATATGTTTCCAATTTAGCCCTCATGAGGAATTTGAACTTCTTTCCTCTATATTAACAATTAATCGAACTCGACCTTGTTGAAGATCTCGTGTTACTGGAGTTCCTGCCAACAGTATAACTGGTCTGAAGTCAGGATGTTCTTTCTTGATGATATTTGCTGAAGTATTTGCATCTATGAGGTTCAGTGCGGGCCATGATTTGACTATTTTTAAAAATATTAAAAAATAATTTATTTAGTAATTAAGATTAAAAGTATATTTAAAAAGGAAGATGAACTCAACAAAATATTACCAAAAGGTATACTTACACTGATATGTCATCTTCGACCTGTTATCTGTCTATTTGTTACAAGTTGAGTGAGATGTGGTTTATTGTTAATTGGGTAGCAATATTTATAGCTAAATTGGTCGTGTGTTCTCTATCAAGTAAAATAAATAAATTGTGTTAGGTTTGATTCCCAAAATTAGTAAATATATGTAAATAGAAAGGAATAACCATATATATGCCTTATTTTCTAAAAGGATTAGTTTCTATGTGTCAAATTTGTAAAGTATAATCTGTATTAAAGGAAGATTTTTTTTTTTTTTTTTAAAGTAAAAAAAGGTAATTGCATTGGAGAGTAATTTTAGGAATAATCGTTTAGTGTATATCAATATTTTAAAAGAATTGTAAATATAGCACAATCTATCAGTCATATACTCTATTGTCAGACTTTTGCCATTGATATGGTCTATCGCTAATAGACTTCTACTAATAGTATGGTTTATCACTAATAGACTTTTATTAGTGATATGGTCTATCACTGACATAATTTAAAAGATTTTGTCATATCACTAATAGATTTATTGTGCTATATCTGAAAATACTTTTAGTTTGATTCTTATATTTGTAACCGCCCTTAAAAAATTTTCAAATTTTTATGTTTATCTTTCCAAATTTTAAGGATGAATATGTATTTTATTTTTAAAAGCATATTTACATTTTTCCTTTTTAAAATGAAATATTGTTATGTTTATCTCCAAATCTTAAAAGATTATTCTAGATTTTAGAAAAACATTTGGATTTCCCTTTTTTTAATGATAGATTTTAATGTTTCTCAGTTTGACCAAAGTTAAATAAAAGATATTTGTAATGCATAGTAGAATAAGAGAAAAAATCTAAAAATATATTACATCTTTAAAATATTTGTAAATATGGATGAGTTGACTAGTCAATCTTTGAATTTTTTTTAATTTCCATCTTCGCCTTCCCTTGTCTTATCTTGTTGTACACTTTTTTTTAGTCTTTTTATTTTCTTTCTCTTCTTTGATTTTTGCTTCTTCCCTCCATTTTTTAATTTTTTTAATTTTATTTTCTTTCTCAGTTTTTGTTTCTTCCATTTTTTTTATTTTATTATTTTCTTTATCCGATTTTTGCTTATTTTCTTTCATTTTTCCTTTCTTTTTTTTTCTTTTAATTTTTTTTCTTTCTTTGGTTTTTGCTTATTCATTTTTTTATTTTTATTTTCTTTCTTCAGTTCTTACTTATTCCTTTTTTATTTTTATTTTCTTCACTTTCTCTGATTTTTGTTTCTTCCCTAATCCTTTTTTATTATTTTCTTTTCTTTTCTTTTCTTTTTTTTTTCGATTTTTTGCTTCTTCCCTTTCTTTTTCTTTTTTTAGTTTTTCTTTCATTTGTCCCATTTTTTACTTCATTTTTTTCTATTTAATTTTCTTTCATTTTTCAGTTTCTGTTTTTTCTCTTTCTCTTATTTTTAAAATTTTTCTTTCTTTTATTTGAATTTTTTCTTCTTCCCTTTTTTTTTTCACAAGAACTATGAGGTTGAGTTCCGTACGCAGGACTTCAAAGTACTCAATTCATAAGTGACATAACACTAACAAGCCAATCATCAAGTTTGATTATTATAACAAATAATAATTATAAATAGCAAATGAAAGTCTATTAGTGATAGTCACTAGTATTTCTATCATTCATAGCTTATATTTTCATAGTTAGTAGCCACTTATAGAAATCTATCATTGATAGCCAACTTAGTGAATTTAATTAATAAAGTTGAATCTCGAACTAAAATGTAAGTAGAATGCCTAGAAGTTATCATTAATAGCATGTTTTATTAGTGGTAGAAGCTATCATCGAAAAGAAAATGGACTTATAAATGTTTTGGAAGGATAAGAAAGGGGCAAAAAAGTATTTATTGGCTATGTTTGATAGAAGCTACTACTAATAGCATGTTACCAGTGATAGAAGCTAATATTAATAGCATGTTATCGATGATAGAAGCTACCCGATAGCACGTTATCAGTGATAGAAGCTACCACTGATAGCACTTATCGGTGATAAAGAAACATCACTGATAACATGATATCAATGAGATCATTGATAGCATCTTATTAGTGATGTTATCAGTGAAAGAAGCTATCACTAATAACCACAATATGAGTGATGTTAGTGATATTGGTGAAAAAACTTAGATGATATCTATATATCGAGTTTCTTTCAAAGGTGATAACCAATTATAGAAGTCTATCATTGATAGTCTTAAGTGTTAATATTTCAAGGTTGATTCTAATTGATGACAGTCTATCAGTGATAACGACTGATAGCCACTATCAGTGATAGCCATGATAAAAGATTATTAGTGATAACTACTATGGGAATCAAAGTTGTTGGTCTTCTTTCAAAGTTGATCACTATTTATAAATCTATAATTGATAACCACTGATAGCCTTAAGTAGTAATATTTAACGTTGATTCCAATTGATGAAAGTGAATCAATGATAACTACTAATAATTGATAGCAAATTAAAAGCTAATATTTCAAGATTGTATTAATTTTTCTGAAATTGAAAGTTATCACTGATAGCAACTATCATGGATAGCAATTGATAGAAGCTATCAGCGATAGTAGCTGATAGCAACTATTAGTGATTATCACTGATAGCTGCTATTAGTGATAGCTTTTAATTTGAGAAAACCGGGAAGAAGGGAACAAAATAGTGGCTAGGCATGGGTTTTTTAGTCTTTTATCATTTTTTGATCTAAATATGCAATTATTTTATCATTGTACTACATATTCTATTATTTTGGGCTTGAATTCTATTTATACAACTAGACCTTAATAAAATTATCTAACAAGAAGTCATCGTCAACACCATTTTACATTAGCTAGAACAAAAAAGGGGAGTATATTTAGAATTATAGGGAAAAACATTACGTATTTATTATTCATTTAGATGACGAGTAACAAATATTGTATATCTATGTTTTGAACATATACGAACATATGATTTTTTACTAATTTCTAGTTATATCTTGCTTTTGATTTAAGTTAGCGATTGATTAGTTAGAAAATCTCTTTCATATAAATGAGTGATCAGAAGTTTGTACTCTAAATATATTATGTATGTATCGTCAACATGAGTGTAGTTCGTGTTTGTACTATTGACTTTGAGATCAGATGTTTGATTCCCTCACTCTACACATTAGTTACAATACCTTTGGGAAAAAAAAAAAAAAACTATGTATCTGTTTGTTTGTTTTATATGTCTTTTTTTCTTTTGTGATGTGTAAATGAAAATGCATAGATGCAAAGATTTTGAATTTGTACTGTAATATTGTTGGTTTGTTGGAATTCTCAACATTAGCCACAGAAATACATTGGATTTGTTTAATAAACATAAACAAAGTACAAATCATAAAAAGAACATAAACGTGTAATAATGTTCAAACAATAGAAAAAAACCAAACAATCGTGATGTTGGTTTGCTAGATCATTCTCAACATTGGCCACACAAAGTAAATTGTATTTGGTGGATAACATAGACAAAGTACAAAATCATAAAAGATAGATTGGAAGTGAAGTTCAAAAGGAAGAAAAGAACTAAAGAACCTTGAACATCCGTTAGAGAAGAAAATGAAGTTTAAATGACAAAAAGGAAAAGGTTAGGATGCACGGTATTATGATTCTAGATTAGGTTTAAAATTAGAATTTATCTATTTTCGAAAAAGAAAAATGGCCTCATTTCAAAATGATTAATTAAAAAATGGTCATTTATTTAGTTTGTCGTTAAAGAAAAATAATTAGATGCATTTTGAATATGTCGTGTTATGAGTGATTTTTGAGCTAATGTGAAGAAGTGACATGGAAAAAGATGAAGCTAATGAGATAAGAAAATGATAGTAAATATACAAGTAATCGAGCCGAGAAGATGAGATGAGCTTAAGGAACAGGGCTAATTTGGCTTTGAGCGAAAGTAGCTCGGTTGGTCTCGACCCTGTCCAAGGATGAGATTGCAGTCGACCCTTTTCGTTTAGTGAATTTAGTGTTTTTAGACTTGATAAGAGAATAGTTTGAGTCAAAAGTCCAAACAAAACTTTCTCAGCTGATAGCACAATAAAAATACTATTTTTCCTAGCTTAATTCGGGCTCATTTGTGGATTTTACATGCTTATTATGCTATTTTGTAGATATTGAACACTTAAGATGTAGAATGAACCATCGAAGTCGAAACAGGACAAAAACGAACCAAAACGTAGCTTTGTAGCATTAACCACGAAGAAAGGAAGGAAAATGGCCAAATTGCCCCTATGGAGCATAGCTATGCTTTTGCTTACGTTGTGCGTAATCTTGAAGGCCGAGACCATGAAAATGGAGAGCACCACGGTGCTGTGAACTCTGACGGACACGGAAAGCATGTGCGTGCACTAGAGCACGGTGTGGAGGGAAGCGTCGATGATGGGCTATGCTACGGTATCTGAGGTTAGCGCAACGACGCTTGGCCCCTTTTATAAAAGGGTTTTTGCCCAATTTTGGTGATTCCAGTCTTAAATACTTTGTATTTTCTTCTTCCCAACTTTAACTTCTTGTTGATCTTAATTCATTTACATTTTGGACTTCATCTTGGCATATTATGTGTGGCTAAATTAGTATTTCTAGCTTAGCGTAGAATTGAAATCCATTATATCTTTGTTGGGAGATTTGTATTTTAATTTCTATGATGTATGCTTGCTTAATTCTCTGGTTTTTTTTTTTTTTTTAATGATATTGTAAGTTCTATGCATTTAATTTTTGGACTTTTGGTAAACTCTCATTTATTCTTTGATTGTTAGAGATTAGGAATGCTCTAATGTGTTTTTCGTCTCAAAGGGCAAGGGTTAAAGCATGCTTGGGTGTGAATTAGGTTGTTTAGAGTAGAGATATCCAAAAAACTCATGAGGTCGGGGCCTCTGGGTTCCCACCCTGAACAGGGCGGGGAATCCTCAAATACACGAGCAATGGGGGAGAGAGTGGGGAATTTTTTCCCCGTTTGCAATTCGGGGCTGGGGACGGGGAATATATTCCCCGCCCCGCCCTGACTTTTGTATATAAATTATAAATTTATAATATATATTAATATTAATATTGTAGACTTTATTAGGATAATTATGGAGGTTTTAATTATTTAAGTTTAAGACTTTATTACCTCAATTCCTTAGATGTTGTAATATATAAGATGTGATATTGTAATTGTTGAATTTTAATTTATAAAACTCATGAGAATTTAACATTTTAATTATATCTTTTTAAATTGAATGTTTATTATTGTTTTATTTAACTGAAAGTTGTATTGGATAATTTAAAGAATTGTTAAAAGTATATATTTAATTTTAAAAAAATGTTAGAAAAAATGACGGTAGGGAAATTTTCTCCGTGGGGAACCCGATCCCCGCAAAATCCTTGCGGGAAATCCCTGCCTCGTTCCCCGTGAAAAAATTTACGAGGACGGGGAATGGAATAGGGGGGTTGGGACAGGGATGAGGAGGGCTTCCCCGTCCCTGCCTCGCCCCCTGGACATCTCTAGTTTTAAATAGTCTTTTCACAAACATTCCATTCTTGGGTAATTTGAAGAATGAATCAATTAGTAACTTAGGCTATCTAGGTTATTAAATTGACTTAGCTATATTACCCTTCTTAATGCAGGTTCTTAATTAATATGGATACTAATGAACACAATTAGTTGAGTATCTAGGTTGATTAAGGAATTGATCATCCCATTAGGATATGTAGCTTTAGTCTTCTATGGTGCATGAGTGATAACTTGTAGAAATACAAGTTATTTATGCTGCATTATTCAGATATTGCAGCCAAAAGAGAGAAAATATGCGTCGATTGTATGAAAATTAACCAAGAAATACAATAAATATATATTATCGCAAATACACCCACTAACATCATTAAGATGGTAGAAAATGATATTTCATTTTGTTTTACAGGAAACCAAGTCATCACTTGCGATCAAGGCTCAAAGAGAAACTAAACAATGCATCTTTGTCACATTGTGCCCGTCAATCAACAAAGAATAGACTATCAACGCAATGACGGCGCAATGCGATAGTCGATCCAGAGCTGAACTTCAACCGCATACGGTAATAAAAACAACACCGCATGCGGACACACGATCGAAAGATGCAAATGAACAACGCAAAGGTGGAGGATTGCGACACGAGTACAACTAACCATTGTGCATATTTGATGGTCTGATTGCATATCAGAAGGAATAATTATTCCACCATTCTCAGAATTTCCATAACAATACATTGGGGACCACAAGTCAGAGAGTCAAAGCTTTTCGCCTATAAATACCCTCACACAATTCACTAAAAAGATATACTTGATACGGGGTAATTGATACGAGGCTATTGAGAGAGAGCTGATCTGAGTACTGATCGGAGAAGATCCGAGACGAGAAGAGAAGAGACAAGACCGAGAGGTGAGTCTTAGTGCAATTCTACCAAATCCCCGTCGAGAAGCTCTGTGCTTAGATCTCATCTATCGGTTGAGCAAGCTTGAGAGGGAAGCTCATCCATCCATTCATTCCATTGACACTGGCAAGCAATTTTCCATTCCAGATCTGTGCCAAGACGTTGACACTTATTTGTATTTGTTTCTAACTCTATTTCATTAATTGCATTTCATTGTCTTAATCTCTTCATTCACAATCATGTATCAGAAGCTAAATAGTATTATTGAATGTCTTGATCATTTTCATTTCCACTTTTCTGTCTATTTTTGTTCCTCCATTGCCCGTATTCTCCATGAAGTTTTCTTAATCCCTTGGTGATTAATATAAATTAAACGAGTAACTTAATTTGTGCTAAAGGGATGAATATGTTTAACTAAGGCATTCTAGACGGCATCTTCACATGTGAGAGCAGAAGTGAAAATGTCATTCTGATCTGTCGAGAGAAGGTTAGAAGAATGCGTTAAATAAAGCGAGTAGTACTTCCAGAGATGAAAGCAACCTTGTGTTCACCATGTTATCCCTGTTTCACCACAGAGATATGGGAACGCGGACGATCACCAAGAGGTATACGCCAAGGGAAAAGCGGAACCGTATTTATATCTTCAACGCAATTAAGGAACTTGCGATGTTTGTATTAATTGACCTTTCTCTTTCTGCTTCATACATAAGACTTGCCACCGCATAACACGATCTTTGTATATTCTTCGCAGTCAGTCTCGACCTCATTATCTTGTATCATGAAACCTGTATTTTGTATCATCATAGCTTAGATTCACTCTACCGTAATTTACTTTCTTATCCCATTTTTATCACTTTACTTTACTTTATCGCATGTTTAAATACTTGTAAACAAAACTCTTTAATAAATTGAAAAAAAACCCTGGTCACATATATCACAAAGATAACACAATAACCTCAAACAGTCCCTGTGTTCGACCTTGGATCATACCGAGAAACTTACGATGGAATTATACTTGGTTCCAACACAAGGAAACTTGTGAAAACGCACAACATACTACAAGAACATTCATTATTAATGCATGTCTAGAAGTAGTATCACATAAACCATGATTCATCCATACGTTGTATGGCATCATCGTATTGTATACCTTATGCCGTTACAAGTTTATAACTTGTAGAATCGCATACAGAGTCATCATTCATTCACGCATTGTATGGCGTAAGATTAGTCATTGTACATCTTATTCATCGCATTGTTAAAGACTAAAATTATGCTCCAACAATGAGCTAAGATCAAAACAAGTAACCATTGCATAAATTTGAAGTTCTATGATCAACAAAGTGAATGGGCAGACTCCGAATCCTTAGTCTAGGCTTTTTAATCAAATTAATATCGTTTCATTTATGATTTTTTATTAATGCCTTTGAATTCAATTGCAATTAGGAAAAAAAAAAACAACAAACCCCCCCTCCTCCATTACCACTCGAATTTACCAATTAGCTTAAACATCTCAACATTCCTTATGGAGACAGTAACCACATATACTCGTTGTAGTGTAGGTAGTATAGATAGGAGTTATAAATTAATTTGATTAGTGAGGATTTGTGGGCGACAATAAATATTCTCGCTATCAAATTGGCACCGTTGCATGTTTCTTGTCGTGTACAACCCATTCTTCTGGGGTTTTGGACTTCAAATTTTGTAGATATTGATAGGAAAGAGTGGCAACTTTGACAAGAAAGGAAGAGACAAAGAAAAAGTGAGCAAGAGACTGATCAATTTCATCAAGGTGAATAATCTGAAAAAGAGGAAGAGTTGGAGAACTTACAGCCGATAATAGTCCTGGGGGAAGTCCCTGAGCACATGTTAAGGTAGTTGTTTGAGGCTGGCATGACACAACAACCTCTTTGCATAATTTACCATGCCACCACAATTCCATTTGAGCTTAAGACTGGCCTGATCAATTTGTTGCCTCAGTTTCATGGCACTATTTTGGAAACCCTCACAAACACTCGAAGGACTTTCATGTTGTTTGTGAAGGAATGAGAACCTCACTAGTCATCGAAGAGTAGATGAATCTTAGAGTATTATGTTTTTCTCTAAAAGAGGATGCCAAATATTGGTTATACTACCAGCCTTTGGTTCGATCACTACATGGAATGACTAAAGAACCTATTTTTGGAGAATTATTTCCCTATATTGAAGGAAAGAAACATCAGAAAGAGATCTCTGACATAACTCAAGGTGTTAAGGAGACATTATTTAAGTACTGGGAGAGATACAAGTAGCTCTGTACACGCTTCCCACATTATCAGATATCGAATCAGCTTTTGATCCAATATTTTTGTTCAGGGTTCCTCTCAAATGAGCAGAGTTTGATCGATCCAGTAGCTGGTGGAGCCCTTGCTAATTAAACCCCTTCTAAAGCCAAGTAGCCGATCTCTAGGATGGCAGATCAATTTGGGATCAGAGCCAATGGAATCATCCCATCCAACTCACAAGAGGTAAAAGAGTTACGTTCTCAATTATCTAATTGATACAACCATAAAAATGTTATTTTTCCTAGCTTAATTTCAGTTTGTTCGTGTATTTTACGTGTTTATTATGCTATCTAGTAGATATTGAGTAACTATGAGGCAGAACAGACCATCAAAGTCAAAAAAAGATGAAAATAAACCAAAAGGGAGCTCCGTAGCATCAATAGTGACGAAAGGAAGAAAAATGACGAAATTGCCCCTATAAAACTTAGGAACTCTCCCCCTTACGTTATGCTTTACACTTGAAGGATGAGAGCACCAGCTCAGGGAGCGTTGCGACGCTGTCTTGGAGCGTTGCAATGCTTCGAAGTTTGATGGACAGGGATGCTACTCGCACAAGAGCGTAAGGTTAAAGCATCGCAACATTCTCCCTAACGTTGCGACGATCAAAAGCTAGCGTAGCCACACTACCCCTCGACATAGCGACACTTAACACTTTTGTAAAATGATTTTTTGCCCAATTTAGGTCATTATAGGCTCAATTTTGGTGATTCCAAATTCATTGTCTCTGTATTTTTCCCTTCCCAACCTTAATCTCTTTTAGTTATTCATTTTTTTAAAAAAAAAAATCGGACTTCATCTTGGCACATGAGTGGCTAAGGTAAGTGAGTTATAACTTAAAGCTTAGATTAAACTTATATATCTTGGTTGAGAGACTTTATTAATTCTGAATTCATATTGGATTTTATTGATTCTTGAGATAATTTAATTTTCTATGCTTAAAATAATATTTGGCTTGACCAACTATGATATTTTCTTTGCTTTGTTAGAGAGAGATATATATCTATGCATGCTACTTTCAATTAGGGCTTCAATTTGTGGCTTGCTTGTAATTAAGTTCCAAATTTTCTTAGGAAATTTTTTTTGTGGCATTCAAAGTCATCAATCAAGAGTCTAATCAAGATAAGGTAGGCTATCCAAATTGCTAATGAATTGATTTATTTTCCTAGACTTAATGTGTGTTTAATTGATTAGGTCGCTATCGAAACTGGTTAATTGAACACCTAGACTAATTAGCTAATTAATTAGTGCATTGAGGTGATAATTATGGTCTTCTATGCTGACGAACCAAGAATAAAATCATGCATGCAATTAAACTTTAGAGTTAAATGAACAACCAAGAGCATGAGCGAAATCTGTATTCCCTCATCTAGGTTCCTTTAATTGAACTTAATTCCTTTAAAATTATGCTTTTATATCTATGCCATTTAAATTCCTTGCAACTAAAAATCGTAAAAATCATAAAACCCCTCATGTGACTATTCAAATTCATCGATTAGCAAAAATACTGAGACTCTCTGCGAAGACGACCAGGTCTTGCCACTAACCTTTCTACCCATTTCTGACAACTTTGCGTTTAACTTTTTACAATGCGTTCATTTAAAACAATTCAAAGCTTTGCGATACATTATTAAATTGAGGCGTTGGTTACGCTCTTCGTTTTGGCTTGCCCTCACGGGTGTCATGCGGACATCCAACTTCGGTTGCATACCATATTCAACTCAACTCTTGCCTTAGCTTATTTGGGTTGCACCAGATAGAAGAGTTGTTATTATACATTGATTCTGGTCACCTACTTTCGTTTTGGCTTACCTGCACAGGTGTCATGCGAAGTATCGAACTACGGGTAACTGTCTTTCTCAACTTTAACTCTTATCAACTTAGGTCTCCCCTTTGCGCTGATAGTGGAGTTTTTTTTTTTTTTCTTTTTTGAATTGAAATAATCATGGAAATGCTTAGACTGGATGCATTTTCCCGGACCACTGCCTCCCCCGAACTTAGAGAGTAGCAGGAAACTTTGCCGAAAAGCTAAAAACAAACTCATTCAGGAATGTGGTAGAAGATGTTTGAGTAGAGGTTTATACATAATAAAACTTAGACTGTCAAACTTTGACGAAACTACTAAAGTGGGGTGAGTTGTGCAACTATTAGTTAGTGGATGTAGTGACTTATAAGTATCATGGATGTTGGTTTATCAACGCATAAGAAAGAAAGCAGACAAAGGAGAATTTCAGAAGGATAACGCATAAAAGATAACAAGAAAAGACCTATGAGCAGAATATCAGTTTCTTCAATACTTAGAACTCGTGCAGAGAAATGGCCATGCATTAAATGATGGAGAAGATTATTCTTTCAAACCGTCACACAAAGCAGAATTATTAATGCACCCACAAGGAACGAAACACATCTCATCCAAGAAAGCAGCCGCAAATTGATGCATGGTTTTATGATGTGGAATTGTGGATGAAATGCGATGATGAAAATGCGTTGAGCACTCAAGTTTTCTCAGTGGAATCCAAGTGTAAACCCCACTGAGTTTCCTGGTAAGTCCAGGGTCGAACTCATGGACTTGGGAAAACAGATTTCAGTGGTAATTTTTAGGAAAACTTTGCGGTAACCAAATAAATCAATAGTTGTTGAGGTTGTTGTTTGCGGTAATGAAAAATAAACAAATGTGGTAGAGTTTGAAAAGAGTTGAATAAATGAAAGATGCGATGAGTATACGGTGAACGGGTTAAGAAAAATTTCGGCTAACACTTCCTAGGATGTGTTCATGCTATGCGATCATGCAACATGCATACAACAATAAACCACCTCTTGGTGCGAATGCCACGTCTTCTAAGGCTAGAACACATGCGATATATGCGATAAGTCTATAGGACCTACACATAAGCCTCTATTCTTATTTATGCGATGACAAAATGACATATACATAAATAAGGCGACCACATAATATCATACTTATCTCTAGAGTGCATACGATGCAGGTTGGCAAACAGAGCTTATCTCTAAGTCCCTATCTTTTGTTTATGCACTTCTAATCTTGCTCACTCGAGTATGGATTCTAACCTAGCTCTCTTGAGTCTTAGGTTCTTTCTTTAGACTCTCTCTCAAGTAGCTCTAAAGGGATATTTGGCACAACATAACACAAGATAATCGCAAGCAATGAACTTCCTAGGTCATGTTAGCCTAGTTCTTCTCAACCCATTTGACTAGTTTAGCTACTCATGCGTACTAAGAGAGTGAACAGATGTAGAATAAATACTTCCATTGTATAAATATAGAGATGAAGTACAAAACACCAATGCAAGAATAGAATGAAGAGTCGGTTAGCAATCTCTTGTTTCCCAGGCTTTTACACTGTCTTTCTACTCGTGTTCAAAAGATAATCTCGCTCTCGTGAGAGTCGGCCCACTCTATGCTTCTACGCCTCAGGGTTCTCTCTCAAGTTGCTCTGAGAAATCTCCGGCGTCTCTACTCTTCTCTTGCACTGCCTTAAAATAAAAAGGAAAACTATGGACAAAGACGTGTTGAGCTAACTGATCCAAACTTATGAATTTTCGAACCCCATTTCTGAAGGTTGATTCAGTATTTATAGAGCTTCTGAGATGCAAGGCGGCTTCTCTCTTATGATTGCACAGATGGGATGGCTTTAATTCCCTGACTGATGCGCTTAATATTTGTCACCGAAAAGCTAAATGTACTTGTTATCGTTATTGGCTTTCAACTTAATTCGGATTCGACCGTAATCAGCTTTCTGTTCCATCGCGATTAATTATGTCTTTCACCCAGATGCACCCACCAAGTTGTGGTAATCCTTCTTGAGCAAATGTTTGCGAACACAATCACTACAAACCCTTGCGGTAATGTTGTGCTCGACCAATGATTTCCTATGATCGTAATTTCCGCCTTGCATCAACGTATATTCTGCATAAAAAATACAAAATTCAATTGTTCCTATGTGATGGACGCGTGCGACCGCAATGTAATAAACTTAATGCTTTTTGGACGCAATCTAATACATTTTATCAACACAAGCCATCATTGTTTAAGAACTTAGCTCTATGATAATGTGCATTTCTGCCCGTCATCACACCCCCAGATTTAAACAATGCTTGTCCTCAAGCATAAGCTAAATATTTCCTTTAGCTAGTCAACCACAATGTTCTTTCCCTAGATTTCTCAAGGATACTTCATTCAACTCCTATACACCAAAATTTCCTTAAGTATTATTCAAGTCTCTTCTTAAAATATTTCTAAGACCTAGGGATCGCCTGCTTAACCTTCAAAAGGAATTTACTAAATTCCGGAACATCGCATGATTTATTTCAAAAAGAAAATTTTTCCACTGGGGTGTCAATTGATTTTTATCCTTGCATATTTCTTAACATTATTTTTTTTCTCTGACCTTGCGTTGATCCAAGTGTCTTGCCTTCATTTTGGCATGCCCCCACGTGTGTCATGCGTACATCTAACTACGGGTAAGTGCCCTTCACACTTAACTCTTGTCAACATGGGTTTCCCCATTACGTTGACAGTGGAGTTGTTATTAAAAATTTTCCTCTTTTCTTCTTGTCTCTTTTTTTTTTTCAAAATAGCAAGGTCGAAAATAAATACATCACCCCCAAATTTAAAATGCGACAATGTCCTCATTGCTAAAAGATTGAAAGAAATCATGATATGTTCTTAGAAGGCTTCGTAAAGAGAGTTTGAAAGAAAGCTAGCAGACCCTGAACTTCTAGAAATATTTCATGAGGTGACTATCTTAAAATTAAGTTGACTCCAGTATATATGAAAGGAATAAAAGCATGTTTTTCATCATTGAAATCATAACTGGCAAAGGGACAGCATCCGACGACTCACTAAATTTATCAATATTAAATTATTGGGGTAATAAAAAAGGATGCGGTGATAAAACTTTTAAAACTAAAATGCAATGCGATAGTGTGAAATTTGAAAAAAAGTGAAGGAGGAATACAACCCCCAAATTTGCGCTGTCGCCCGTATTGTGTATTGATGCATCCTTCTTTGCGGCGATCTATCTTCTTTGGATTGCGGTGATGGAATGAGATAAGTTGTTCTTCGTGTAACACCTCCGCAATCCAGCGCCTCAATCGTTGCAAGAAAAATAGAGAGAGGGTCAAATAAGTTTAAACAAAACAACATTCTTTTACCGTAATTTTTTTTTTTTATAATAATTAGAGTAAGAATAGATAAAGACTGAAAAGATATAGTGAATTGAAAATTCTGAGTAGTAGAGAAGAATTGAAGATTCCATGATCCCCAAAACTTGCGTCCCTAATGGATTTCGATCGTCTGATAACGCAGGGACCACCTACTTCCTTCTTTATTAAAAGTTCCTTAGTTCCACGGAGTCGACTTGGCGATGCCAGCCTCCTCCATGATACGCCTTTACTCGCTGCCCATTAACTTTGAATATGTTGGTTCCGTCATCATTTGATAATTCAACCATGCCATGCGGGAATATCTGTCTAACTATGAATGGTCTGGACCAACGTGACTTTAAATTTCTCGAGAAGAGCCGTAGTCGTGAGTTGAATAGTAAGACCCTCTGCCCGACTTGGAGGTTCATATTGCATATGTGTTTTTCGTGCCAGCGCTTTGTGCACTCCTTGTAAATCTTTGTGTTCTCATATGCGTTAATCCTCCATTCTTCTAGCTCGACTAGTTGCATTTTTCGCGCTTCTTCTGCTTTCTTCAAATCAAAGTTTAGCTTCTTTACTGCCCACAGTGCCTTGTATTCCAGCTCTAGAGGCAAATGACACGCCTTACCAAATACCAACGCATACGGGGACATACCTATGGGTGTTTTAAATGCAGCCATCATTGAGCTTTGTTGCACAATATTTTCGCTAAGGCCTTACCACCTTCTCAAGTATTAGCTTGGTTTCTCAATTGGACACCTCGGCTTGACCATTCGTCTGTGGATTGTATGCGGTGGCCACTTTGTGGAGAATATTCTATTTGGGCAGTAGCTCCTTGACAGTATGATTGATAAAGTGGGATCCTTCATCTTTGATTATGGCACGTGGAGTGCCAAAACGAGTGAAAATGTTTTTCTTCAAGAATTGAGAGACTACCGCCGCATCACTTGCGTCACATGCCACTGCCTCTACCCACTTGGATACATAATCAATGGCTAATAAGATATAATGTTTACCATTCGAAGGAGGGAATGGTCCCATGAAGTCGATACCCCACACGTCAAACAACTCAAGCTCCAAGATGATGTTCATCGGCATTGCATGTTTCCATGAAATGTTGCCTGTATGCTGGCACCAATCATGACGTAGTCCGCATCATCTTTAATCAATGTTGGCCAAAAGAATCCACTACGTAAACCCTTAGCTATGGTGCGTTGTCCTCCAAAGTGCCCACCATATGGTGAGTCATGGCATTGCGATAATATGCATTGTTGAGTGATGCGTTGTTTTATTAAGTGTGGAATATGGATCATATATGTTGATGGAATTACATTGTGCACTCAAGTTTCCCCAGCGGAATTCAAGTGTAAATTTCTCTGAGTTTTCTGGTAAGTCCACGGTCGATCACAGGGACTTGTGAAAATAGTTTGCGTTGATAACTTTCTTATGAAAACTTTGCAGTAACCGGTAAAATAAATAAGGTGGTTGGTTTGTTTGTTGCGTTGATTGAAAATAAATGAAATAAATGCGGCGGATTTGAGAAACGAAAGTTGCGTTGATAGATGCAATGAGTATGCGATGAACAGGTTGAGAAGATCTTTTGCTAGCGTTACTTGGACATGCGTCAGACTATGCGATCATGTTACTACCATGAACAGCAAGTCATTTTCCAATGTCAATGCGATGCTCCTAAATCTAAGACGCAAGTGTTGCATGCAAAATGTCCATAGAGCTTATTCCTAAGTCTCTACTCTTGTCCTATGCGTTGATGCAAAGTGCATGAAAGCAAGGTGACCGCATACAATCATATCTTATTGCTAAGATGCATGCAATGCGTTGATAACAAATAGTGCTCATCCCTAAGCGCCTATCCCTCATTTATGCGTTCTAATCTGGTTTTCCCAAACCTATATTCTAACTTGACCTTCCCAAGTCTAGATCTTGTCCTTAGACTACCCTTCCGAGTATCTCTAATAGACGAATGAAGCATACATAAAGAAGATAATCACAAAGACTGAAGATTCTCTCGTTGTGCTAGCTAAATGCTTCTCAACCCATTCAACTAATTTAGCTACTCATGCGTGAATCACAGAGAGTGAACAGATATAGAGAAAGAAATTCCATTCTTATAAATAAGTTAAATACAAAATGTTAATGGAAGTTAAGGTAGAGAGCCTGGTAGCAATTCCTTGCTGACTAAGGCTTTTTACACAGAGATCTCTATTCTAAACTAAAGATATTCCCGCTTCCGCAGGAGTCGGCCCTCTCTCTATCTTGGAGCTTCTGGTGCTTTTCCAATCTCACCGGAATGATCTACCGGCACACCTTCTTCCTCGCGTCTTCCTTGAAATGAAAGTAGATTATGGACAGTGTCACACCCCTTCCCAAGCCTTAATCCCCAAGACCGGGAAGGGAGCATGAGGGTAACTAGTAGTATCTTAAGACAACACTCATATTCAATATTCCCCCATATTTCTTACAGACTTTAATAGGTTTACAGTATTCCACCTATCCATCTATACATATAGTTAATTTTTTCTCTATTCTTTGTTACATGATCTGAGCCGTGCCCTGAGAATTTACCAAGTCCTGATGTACGCTCTGTCTCTTATACACATCTAGATGTGTATAAGAGACAGAGACAACACTCATATTCAATATTCCCCCATATTTCTTACAGACTTTAATAGGTTTACAGTATTCCCCCAAATCCTGAGGTGGTGGTGGGTAGTGGACTCCTATTTGAATGCTCCACTTTGCTACGGCTGTCTCTTATACACATCTAGATGTGTATAAGAGACAGCATATACCATTATCAGTCATCACAATCACCTATGGAAACCTCTTATGACCCACTTCCTGCATATGTGCACACCGAAAATTCTTTATCCCCCTAGTCATGCTTAGGTACTTGACTATATTTCTCACCGGTCGTCACCGACTATTATTTCCTGTCGACCGAGGCCGACTATATTTTCCTGCCAAGCACCTTTTGTTAAGCATGCTAACTATGTAATCAGGGTATAATCTCAGTTTCCATAGCAATTCTACAAACAATATCATGGCAATCATCATATCATCATAAACATGTATTTTGCATTTACGTATGAATTTATTCACATATCAAAGCATAAAGGTACGTAAACACTCACCGTTTGCACGTGTTCCACTAAAATCACTCTTTTGACTAGTCCCCTGTGAATTTGTCCATATACATGAAAATTCCTTAGTTAATACTTGCTATGTAAGTCAAAAGGTTTAACTTTAGCTAGAATATCACCATTTATCGAAAATACCAGCTTACCCCACTTAGAAACTGCTAAAATATCAAGGTTTGTCCTTTAGAGGTTATTTTGGCCCAAGAATAGGTAGCTGGCGTTGGGCAGTGGCACAATGGGCATAGGGCGTCGCACAGACGTGCGCTTGCGCGTTGGTCGTGCGTGCTGGGTGTACGCTAGGGCTGGGCGATGCACGCGGTGCTGTAGGCTGACGCACAGAATGGGCGATGGATGCAGTGCTGCGTGCGTGCAAGGCTGGGCGTCCGACTGCCCTCACTCACCAATGCAACCCCTTTTTCTCTCAATTTCACCTAATAACTTAATTTCGCTTCATAAAATGCTCTCAATTTACGACTTTGAGGCTGGTATGAATGAATTCCCTTGCCCAAGTTCCCTATTTATAGCCATCTCAAATTCACCCCAAGTTGACAACACATCTACTATTTGTCTAACTCTAAGGCTGCCAACATGAAGTCTACTAAGTCTACCCCTAGGCTAGCCTTGTGTTGTTTTCCTCTTAGCTTGCCAGCCAAAAGCCCCTTAGCTGCATGAAATCTCCTTCACCCACCTCATGCTTGCTTAAGTTGCATGAAATCTCCCTTAGCCACCTCCTACTTAGTTTTTATGTGATTTTTCTTTTGCCACATCACTTCTTTAAATACTTCACTTATTTTTCTACCCAAATGTTTAAGTCTTTTATTCAAAATTCTTAGTTTTCTCTCTTAAAATTCCCCACCAATTCCTCCTTGGCCAACGCATGAAGTGATCTCCACCAACACATAGGGTGGCTTTTCAACGTATAGGCTTGCCTGACCTAGTGAACGCATGTGCTAGACCATCAATGCATGGTGCGTTTGCACGGTTGATCCCATGGTAGGTTTGGCTGCATAGGCGTGCACTCCCGATCGCATAGGCGAATAGGCACGCTTGACCCACGACCTGCACGTGTCCCTGCTGCATGGCCTGCGCACGCAGCGCATGGCCTGTGCGTTGGGCCTCGACGCATGGCCTGTGTGCTTGGCGCACGACTTGCGCGCTTGGCCTCGGCGCATGCTAGCTTATTTTGCTCTTATGGCTCTTACATGCATTTGCTTGGTGATATGTAACCCTTAGACAAATTTTCCCAAGCTTTCTTGCTTCCATCCCTTATTCCTTCTTGCTTTCACCATACCTTAAGCCTTTCTTAAGTGTTTGGTCCCTTGGTTATTCTTCCTTGGGAAATTGGAGTGGTTTCTTCCTACTTGGTATTTTTCCTTCTCTATTTAACTTTAATTTTGGTGTTAGGGTCTTACTGATAGAGACACGAACTTGTAAATAATGAAAATAATCGATTGCCTAACCCCTCCTCTGAAGAATGCACTTGGTATTTATAGGGCATCAAATGTGAAAGGCGGTTTCTCTCTCCTGGTTGTACAGATGGGACAGCTTTAATTCCTGACTGATGCACCGGATAATTGTCACCGATAAAGCTGGATGTACTTTGTGACCATGATCGGCTGAACTTAATTTGGATCCAATTGCCGTCAGCTTTCTGTCCCATCGATCTTAATTTTCCTTTCGTCTAGATGCGTCCACCTTGTTGCGGTGATTCTTCTTGGGTGAATGTTTGCGAGCACGATCAACGCAAAGTCTTACGGTGAAGTTGTGTTCAACCAATGTATTCTTATGATCGCATTCTTTGCATTGCGTTAACGCATAATTCTACACAAAAATATAAAGATCAATTGCTCTAATGCATTGGACAAATGCGACCGCAATATTATAGAATTTATGCTTAATGAACGCAATTTAACATATTTCAGCAATGCAATCCAACATTGTTTAAGGATTTAGCACTATGATAACATGCATTTCTGCCCGTTATCACACCCCCAAATTTAAACAATGCTTGTCCTCAAGCATAAACTAAGGATTCCTTTAGCAAGTTAGCCGCAGAGTTCTTTCTCTAGATTTCTCAAGGATACTTCGTTCAAATCCTATATGCTAGAATTTCCTTAAGTCTTATTCAAATCTCTTCCTAAAATACTTCTAAGATTTAGGGATTGCAAGCTTATCTTTCAAAAGGACTTTACTAAATTTCGAAACATCGCATGATTTATTTCAAAAAGAAAAATTTTCACCTGGGTGTCGAATGATTTATCCTTGCACAAAAATTTTCTTCATTGCAATTTTTTTCTGACCTTGCGCCGGTCCGAGTGCCTTGCCTTCGTTTTGGCTTGCCTCATGCGGACATCCAACTACGACCAATGCACTCTTTCTCATACTAAACTCATACCAACTTAGTAGTGGAGTTGCGATCATTTATTTATGCGTTGATCTTGGCAACTTACTTTCGTTTTAGCTTGCCCCCATGTGTGTCATCCGAACATCCAACCACGGGTAAGTGCCTTTCACAACTTAACTCGTATCAACATGTGTTTCCCATTGCGTTGATAGTGGAGTTGTTATAATTTTTTTTTTAGAGCAAGGTTGAAAATAAATACCGTAAATGCCTCACCCCCAAATTTAAAATTCGACAATGTCCTCATTGCCAAAAGTTAAAATAAGTCATGCGATGGTCAGAGAATGCATTGTAAATAGAGTTTGAAAGAAAGCTAGCAAACTCCTAACTTCTAGAAATATTTCAGGAGGTGACTATCTTAAAATTTAAGTTGACTCTAGTATAGACGAAAGAGAATAGTTTTCATCATTGAAATCATACTTGGTGAAGAAACAACATGCGGTAAACTACTAAATTTATCTACTCGGAAAATTATTGCGGAAATCATGGAGGATGCGGTGATAAAACTCTAAAAATTAAAATGCAATGTGATAGCGCAAAATTTGAAATAAAGATAAGGAAGAGTACACCCCCAAATTCTATGTTGTCGCCCGCATTGAGTATTGATGCATCCATCCCTGCGGCGATCTTTGCTTCTGTCGATTGCGGTGATGGAATTAGAATATTTGCTTCTTCTTGTTGTATCTTTAATCCTTGTAAACAGACAAAGAAAGGGTCAAATGATTTCAAAACAAAACAACATTTTTTTTTAGAGAAAGATAAGTAAAATACAGATAGTAGTCACGTGACGAAGATTTAAATGTTCAAGAGTTGAGTAAGGGATAGTCTGGGTTTTTCAACTTCGCAGAGGTTGTTTCCGGCTGAAAATCTCCTCCGCAATATGCTTTGATCCGTTGTCCATTAACTTTTAATGTTCGATTGCCATCCTCAGTGATTATTTCCACCGCACCATGTGGAAATACCTCTTTGATGATGAAGGGACTGGACCAGCGTGATTTTAATTTTCCTAGGAAGAGTCGCAATCTTGAGTTGAAGAGTAAGACCTTCTGCCCGATTTGGAGGTTTCTAGCGCATATGCATTTATCATGCCAACATTTGATGTGCTGTTTATAAATCTTCGCATTCTCATATGCGTTGATCCTCCATTCTTCAAGCTCGACCAGTTGCAATTTCCGTGCTTCTCCTACTTTCTTTAGATCGAAATTTAGTTTCTTGACCACCCACAATGCTTTATATTCTAGCTCCAACGACAAGTGACACGCTTTGTCGAATACCAACGCATAAGGGGACATACTGATAGGTGTTTTAAATGCGGTCTAACATGCCCATAACGGTTCATCAAGCTTCATTGCCCAATCCTTTCGGGAAGGTTTGACTACCTTCTCAAGTATCAATTTAATTTCTCAATTGGACACTTCAGCTTGGTCATTTGTTTGCGGATGGTATGTGGGCCCACTTTGTGGAGGATATTGTACTTGTGCAGCTCCTTTATATTGTGGTTGACAAAGTGTGATCCTTCATCACTTATGATGGCACGGGGAGTGCCAAAACGCGTGAAAATATTTTTCTTTAGGAACTGGGAGACTACTGCCGCATCACCTGCGGCACATGCAATTGCCTCTACCCACTTGGAGACATAGTCAACGACTAATAGCTGTCTCTTATACACATCTAGATGTGTATAAGAGACAGGTCTTCACATTGCGACAATATGCATTGTTGAGCAGCATCTGGGACGCATAATCGAATGATTTGGTCTGCACCTCTTTTATACAGATTCAACTCATCCCAATAATAGTGTCTACATTCATTCTTGAGCTTCTTTTGTTGATGATAGGTGTAATCTTCAGGAAATTGTTCACAGACCAAATAATAGTGATGTCTGCATACCAGGGTAGTTCTTCTATGCGAAACAGCTGCTTGTCCGGGAACACTTCTTGGTCATTGTGGTCAACCTCAGGATTTTTCAGTCTAGACAAGTGATCCACAACTTGATTTTCTGTCCCCTTTCGATCAATTATCTCGACATCAAATTTTTGAAGGAGGAGAACCCATCTGATCAATCTCAACTTTGCGTCCCTCTTTGTCATCAAATATTTGATTGTCGAGTGATCAGTATGAATGAGTACCTTGGTTCCCAACAAGTATGCCTGGAATTTTTCCAACACAAAAATCACAGCCAAGAGCTATTTTTCAATGGTGGTATAATTAATTTGAGCAGGGTTCAGAGTTTTACTCGCATATGCGATGGGGTGCAAAAATTGTTTTCTTCTTTTGAACTAGTGCGGCTCCCATCGCATACCCGCTTGTGTCGCATATGATTTCGAACGGCAGTGTCCAATCCAACCCAATTAAGACGGGTGCGATAATCAGCGCATCCTTTAAATTTTGAAATGCGTAAAGGAAATTGTTGTCAAATTCAAACTTTCTGTCTGCCTCTAGTAACGCACTCAATGGTCTTGCTATCTTAGATAAGTCTTTAACAAATCGTCTATAGAATCCAGCATGCCCAGGAAGCTTCGTACTGCCTTCACGTTCGTTGGAGGTGGAAGCTTTTCAATTGCGTCAAACTTTGCTTTGGCCACCTCCAACCCTTCTCGAGAGACCTTGTGTCCCAACACTATACCCTCTGTCACCATGAAGTCATGATCAACAGTCTCTAATAAATGACGCAAAATATACCATCTATCATGATCAACACTATACCCTCTGTCACCAATGCAAAAATCAAGTCAAAACGAAGAGTGTAACCATGATCAACAGTCTCTAATAAATGACGCAAAATTTGACCACCGCATCCAGAAACATCAAGTTGTTTTGACAAGAAGAGGTAAACATTCTTTTAAAAACTAGAAAAGCATTTTTTAGCAGAAATCTGTAGTATAGAAGAATAAAGTAGGGCTTTGTTAGGATTTTTCAAGGATAGAAAGAAAACTGTGATGTTAATGTGCCTAGGTGGAGCATTCGGAGCAACCAAGCGACGCAAAATTTAGGATAGGAATTGAGCAATATTTCCTTAGTAGAAGATATGCTTGAGGACAAGCATATATCAAAATTTGGGGGTGTGATAACTTGTAGAAATACAAGTTATTTATACTGCTTTATTTAGATATTGCGAGCAAAAGAAAGGAAAGTTGCGTCAATTGTAGAGAAATTAGCTAAGAAATGCAAGAATTATAAATTGTCGTCAATACACCCACTAACACCATTGCGATGGTAGAAAAGAATATTTCAAGTCTGTTTTGAAGGAAATCAAGTCACCGTATGCGTTCATGGCTCAAGATAAAAGAACAACGCATCTACATCGCATTGCGCCAATCATTCAGAAATGAATAGACGATCAATGCAATGACAGCACGTGCGACAATCGATCGAGAGCTAAACGATTACCACAATCTGAATTGCAATCGGTAATAAAAAAACAACACCGCGTGCGGGCAAACGATCGAAGATACAAAAGAGCAACGCAACTGCGGAGGATCTAGACACGTGTACAACTAACCGTTGTACATTTCTGATGGGATTGATTACATAACAGAAGGAATATGTACTCCACCGTTATCAGAATTTCCATAACAATAAAGTGGGGTCCACAAGTCAGAGAGTCAAAGCTGAGCTTATAAATAGCCTCTGAAATTCAAATGAGAAAATATACTTGATACGAGCATATTTTGATATTTGTATATTGAGAGAGAGACTGGTTTGAAGAGCCTAATCGGAGAAAATCCGGGAATATTTAAGAGACAAGGGCGAGAGGTGAGTCTCAGGGAAAATACTTTCAATCCCTGCCGTTTAAGCTCTGTACCAAGGTCACTTCTACCGGACGAGCAAGTCCGAGAGGGAAGCTCTTCTCTTCATCCATTCCATACGTCGGTAAGCAAATCCACCGTCCAGATCTGTGTTAAGACATTGGCACTCTTTTGTATATGTTTCTATCTCTTTATCATCAATTGTAATCATCTTCTTAGTCTATCATTCACACCATGTATCAGACACTAAATATTAATATTGAATGTCATGATCATTTCAATCTCCATCTTTCTGTCTATTTTTGTTAATTTGTAATTTGCTTTCTCCACGATGTTTTCTTAATCCCTTGGTAATTAGCATGAATCTAACAAGTAAATTAATCTGTGTTAAAGAAATAAATATGTTTAGTTAAAGCATGCTAGACGGCATCTTCACCTGTGAGAGCATAAGTGAAGATACCATTCCTCCTATTGAGAGAAGGTTGGAAGAATATGTTAACTAAAGCGAGAAGTACTTCCAGAGATGGAAGCAACCTTGAGTTCATTACATTCATCCCTGTTTCACCACAGAGATGTGGGAATACGGCCGATCACCGAGAGGTGTATGCCAAGGGAAAGTGGAACCATAGTTATGTCTTTAACGCAATTAATAACTTGCGATGTTTATACTAGTTATCTTTTCTATTTCTGTTTCATACATAAAGATTTGCCACCACATAACACGACCCTTTGTATAATCTTCACAGTCAGTCTCAAACTCAGTATCATGTATCATGTATCCTATATCTTGTATCATAATAGCTTAGATTTACTTTTATCACACTTTATTTTATTACCGCAACTTTACTTTACCACAACTTTAAATACCTGTATAAACACAACTTTTATTAATTGAAAAAACCCCTGGTCGCATATATCACTAACGTAATGCATTAACTAAGCAATCCCTGTGTTCGAACTCGGATCACTCCGAGAAACTGGCGTTGGAATTATATTTGGTTTCAGTGCAAGGAAACTTGTGACAACGCATAACATACTACAAGAATTTAGTTAATAATGCATACATCTAGAAGTAGTATCGCATAAAGTATGAATAAGCATAACACATCATCCACATTCATTTCCATTTCAAGTCAACAAGTTTATGGCAGTATGAGCTTGCATGATTCACATTCATCATCATCCACATTTGTCCACATGCTTATTTAGAATCATCACATTTTATGTTTACAAGTTTATGGCGCCATTGCCGAGGATCATAAACTTGCGTTATAATCATCCATGCATTGTGTGAAATAAGATAAAGTCTATGCCTGTCAAATTTATGGTGCCGTTGTCGGGGATTGGTAACGGTTAGTGTTGAGTACTTTTGTAGTATGTGCAGGACAGATCTCTTTGTACCAGTTGTTTATCGCGGAGAGCAACCTGACGACTTATGAGTACTGGAGTGATCCAAAAATTTTAAGTTGACCCAGAGATCAGGTATATTTTTCGCGCAGGAGTATGTCAAGACCAGATTCAGCACAGGAATTTCAAAACCTACGGTTGCGGAGAATGCGAGGGTTGAGAAATGTGTAACGCATTTTCCATACTTGGTGTAGTTCCCAAAGGAAGTAGATCATATCTCTCCCCGTATACATTGCGGGATGAGACCAGGAGGAGAACAATGTCTCTAAAGACATTGGGCAGGCAAGTTGGACTGCTTGCGGAGGTGTGGATTGCGTCCATCAAAGAAAACTATCTTCCGGTCCATATCTAAATTCTATGTTTACATGCTTTCTTTTAGATTCCCGTCTTTATTGTTTTATGAACTTTTTCATTTACTGCTTCATTCAATTTGTCTTTCAATGCTTTATGAATTTATGATTCATTGAATTTCCTTTCATTTATTTATGTACTCTCTTTAATTTCTTTAACTTTTCTTTCATAAATTTGTTATTCTTAAACTTGGTGAATGATTGATTAATAAGAAGAAAATTATTACTGCAATTTCCTTGTGACTTGTGTTGATGAAAAAAAAAATTTTAAAAAAAATAATAATAAAACAATCAACACCCGGTATGCATTACAATAATCGGTGCATCTTATGCCAACAAGATACACTTTGCATTCATTTAACTCAAATACATTGCGTCGAGGGGTGTGTTGCACTCGTATGTGTTCTTTTCCCGTCCTTAGCAAAAATGTACTATGCTGGGGTAGTGATGCGCTGGTAGAAATACCGTGCGTCAGTCCTCCAGAAATGCGTTGAGTTAAGGGGTGTGTTGCGGGGATACATGCGTTGTTGCCCGTCCTCTGCAAAGATGCATTTGCATTGATAAATTCATTGCATTAATTCTTACCTTGCACCCATTCGAATAAAACTCCAATGAAAATTCTTTTTGCAAACTGAGAAGTCTAATCGCTTCAGCTTCTAAGGACATGATGAATTTGCAGTTGAAAGGATGTACGACTCTGCAACTTCATAAATGTGAGGAGTGCAAACGATAGGTTTTTTGAGTAGTTCGAGGCCTGCCACCGCAGAATCCGCGTTGGTTCCATCAAGGCCAAACCTATAAAAGCGGGTCTCTTCGTCTCAGATCATTTATTTGATCTCATTTGCAAAAAAAAAAAAAAAGAAAAGAAAAGAAAAGAAACCCTAAAATCGTCTTTGCATACCCAACCTTTCTCCCTCCTCCAGAACCTCCTGCTCCTCAATAATTTTTACAATTTAATTTTTATTGCGGCCATTCTATTATCTTTATTTCATTTATTGTTTAATTAAATTCTTTTATTCTTTGTATAGGCAAAACTTTCTGTATTGCGATATCTATAATTACTTGTATACTTAGTTAATTTTCAATGCAACTGAGTAGCAATTCTCTCTATATGCCTATGCCTCTTCTTTATCATCCTTTGTCAACTTTGCGATATTCTTGATCTTTACTTTGCGTTATTCATTGCGCTGCCATGATGTATAATATGCATACACTCAGTAACATTTCTCACACATTGTATTTTCTAACTAACACTTAATTAATTCGTAGTTGAGCAATGCTTTACCTTTTATCCTTCAAAATTCTGCTCAAACCTTCTTTTTGAAATTTTGTCTAAGTGTTTATCTATTCTGCCCAAACAACGCAATGACAACCTTGCACGTCTCTAAATTTGGGGGTGGGGAAGGTCTGAGCAGATGAGATCAAATGATGCAGTCATTAAGAAAAATGCGGTCATCATTTCAAAAAAATAAATAAAAAATAAAAATAAAAATTGTTCATATAAACTCCAATGTCAGCGCAAGGGAAATCTCAAAAACAATCCCAAACTGATAAGAGTTAAGTTGTGAAAGAAGTCTGCTCGTAGTTGGATGTTCGCATGACACTCGTGGGAGCAAGCCAAAACGAAGGTAGGTTTCCAAGAACAACGCAATATGAAAAGAAAAAAAATGAGAAAGAAAAATAAAAGAAGCAACAGATAACTCCTCTGAAAATCGTGAGTTAAAGCTGAGATTGGCACACAACCGTAGTTGGATGTTCGCATGACACCCGTGGGAACAAGCCAAAGGGAAAAGTGTAACCATGATCAATAGTCTCTAATAAATGATGCAAAATTTTACCATCGCATCTAGAAGCATCAAGTTGTTTTGACAAGAAGAGGTAAACATTCTTTTTAAAACTAGAAAAGCATTTTTTAGCAGAAATTTGTAGTATAGAAGAATAAAGTAGGGCTTTGTTAGGAATTTTCAAGGATAGAAAGAAAATTGCGATGTTAAGTAATGTGCCTAGGTGGAGCATTTGGAGCAACCAATCGACGCAAAATTTAGGATAGGAATTGAGCAATATTGCCTTAGTAGAAGATATGCTTGAGGAAAAGCATATATCTAAATTTGGGGGTGTGATAACTTGTAGAAATACAAGTTATTTATACTGCTTTATTTAGATATTGCAGGCAAAAGAAAGGAAAGTTGCGTCAATTGTAGAGAAATTAGCTAAGAAATGTGAGAATTATAAATTTTCGTCAATACACCCACTAACACCATTGCGATGGTAGAAAAAAATATTTCAAGTCTGTTTTGCAGGAAATCAAGTCACCGTATGCGTTCATGGCTCAAGATAAAAGAACAACGCATGTACGTCGCATTGCGCCAATCATTCAGAAATGAATAGACGATCAACGCAATGATGGCGCATGTGACAATCGGTCGAGAGCTAAGCGATTACCGCAATCTCAACCAAATGCGGTAATAAAAAATAACACCGTATGCGGGCAAACGATCGAAGATGCAAAAGAGTAACGCAATTGCGGAGGATCCAGACACGTGTACAGCTGACCGTTGTGCATTTCTGATGGGATTGATTACGTAACAGAAGGAATATTCACTCTGCCATTTCTGGAATTGCCATAACAATAAAGTGGGGTCCACAAGTCAGAGAGTCAAAGCTGAGCTTATAAATAGCCTCTGAAATTCCACTGAGAAAATATACTTGATACGGGAATATTTTGATATTTGTATATTGAGAGAGAGAGACTGGTCTGAAGAGCCTGATCGGAGAAGATCCGAGAATATTTAAGAGACAAGGCCGAGAGGTGAGAGTTAGGGTAAATCCTTTCAATCCCCATCGTTGAAGCTCTGTACCAAGGTCACTTCTACCGAACGAGCAACCCGAGAGGGAAGCTCTTCTCTTCATCCATTCCATACGCCGGCAAGCAAATCCACCGTCCAGATCTGTGTCAAGATGTTGGCACTCTTCTGTATTTGTTTCTATCTTTTTATCATCAATTGTATTCATCTTCTTAGTCTATCATTCACACCATGTATCAGACGCTAAATATTAATATTGAATTTCATGATCATTTCCATCTCCATCTTTCTGTCTATTTTTGTTCATCCGTAATTCGGTTTCTCCACGATGTTTTCTTAATCCCTTGGTAATTAGCATGAATCTAACAAGTAAATTAATCTGTGTGAAAGAAATAAATATGTTTAGCTAAAGCATGCTAGACGACATCTTCATCTGTGAAAGCAGAAGTGAAGATACCATTCCTTCTGTCGAGAGAAGGTTGGAAGAATATGTTAACTAAAGCAAGAAGTACTTCCAGAGATGGAAGCAACCTTGCGTTCATTACATTCATCCCTGTTTCACAACAGAGATGTGGGAATACGGCCGATCACCGAGAGGTGTACGCCAAGGGAAAGCGGAACCGTAGTTATGTCTTTAATGCAATTAATAACTTGTGATGTTTATACTAGTTATCTTTTCTATTTTTGTTTCATATATAAAGACTTGCCACCACATAACACGACCTTTTGTATAATCTTCACAGTAAGTCTCAAACTCAGTATCATGTATCATGTATCCTATATCTTGTATCATAATAGCTTAGGTTTACTTTTATCGCACTTTATTTTATTACTGCAACTTTACTTTACCGCATAATTTTACCTTACCACAACTTTAAATACCTGTATAAACACAACTTTTATTAATTAAAAAACCCTTAGTCGCATATATCACTAACGTAACGCATTAACTAAGCAATCCCTGTGTTCGACCTCGGATCACTCCGAGAAACTGGCATTGGAATTATACTTGGTTTCAGCGCAAGGAAACTTGTGACAACGCATAGCATACTATAAACATTTAATTAATAAATCAAGAATTAGTATCGCATAAAGTATGAATAAGCATAACACATCATCCACATTCCATTTCCATTCCAAGACAACAAGTTTATGGCAGCATGAGCTTGCATGATTCACATTCATCATCATCCATATTTGTCCACATGCTTATTTAGATTCATCGCATTTTATGTTTACAAGTTTATGGCGCTGTTCCCAGGGATCATAAACTTGCGTTATAATCATCCATGCGTTTGTGACATAAGATAAATTTTATGTTGGCACAGATCCTCGCCACGCCTTCCTCCAAATTGACCTTGTTGTTGTTTGGTGCTTCATTCCTAGGCTGCTCCGCCATCTTTTCTTTATCGGATTGTGATTGCTATTGGCGGTCCCTTAGTCTCCTTCGAAATGTTCTCTCAATCTCCGAGTCTTAGTTCGCCAGAGATTGAGAGTTCTACAAAGAATTCACAAAAATTACCGTTAACAACTATTTTGCCGAGGTCCCCGACAACGGCGCCAAAAAATTGATGTGTTGTTTTATTAAATGTGGAATATGGATGATATGAGTTGATGGAATTAAGTTGTGCACTCAAGTTTCCCCAGCGGAATTCAAGTGTAGATTCCTCTGAGTTTTCTGGTAAGTCTAGGATCGATCACAGAGACTTGTGAAAATAGTTTGCGTTGATAATTTTCCAATGAAAACTTTGCGGTAACTGGTAAAATAAATAAGGTGGTTGGTTTGTTTGTTGCGTCGATTGAAAATAAATGAAATAAATGTGGCGGATTTGAGAAACGAAAGTTACGTCGATAGATGCAATGAGTATGGTAACTGTACCTCTTCATTCTTTTTATTTCTTCGTCTCTGCGAGAAAGATGGTAACTGCACTCTCACGGTCCCCTTCTCTGTTGGCTTTGAGGTCGACACAACTTATGGCTCTATTACTTTTTTTCTCCTTCTTCTTCTTGTGTCACTGCAATTTCAGGTTCCGCCGCAATTGGAGCAATCCGACTAGGCTCCTTTCTTTCTCCCTCCAAAGTTTTTCCACTTCGCAATGTCACAACCTGATTCGGCAGAGCCCCTTTTTGTCTGTTCTTCAGCTCACTCGCAATCTGGCCCATCTATAATTCTATTGCGGATGGACATAGTCTGACTTTGAAGCACAGTTTCGTTTTTCTCTATATACTGCTTCAATAGGCTCTCCAATGAGGATGATTACGGCGGTTGCGAGCTACTAGCGTGATTGCTTGTTTGACCGTTATTGCACAGGAAGAATCCAGGTGGCCCTTCTTTCTATGCCACAGGTTGAAAATTCTGTTGTTGATTCTTCCATGTAAAATTGGAGTGGTTTCTCCATCCGGGGTTGTAGGTATTCGAAAAGGGATTATTTTTCACCAAGTAAATATACTATAGATTCTGTGGGCATTCTTCCATTGTGTGCCCATCACCGCAAGTCGCATACCTTGCGGTGTTTTGACTAATTGCGTTGATTTGCCAAATTTGCGGTATTGGGTTGCTGATCACTATTCCCTGAATTAAGTTCATCATCATTGCGGTCATTTGATTCTGTAGTGATGTAATAGCACCATTACTAGCATCGTTATCCTTGATTCTCAGTCTCTGATCACTCTCTCTCCAATTGTCGGGGTTTTTAGAGATGCAATCCAAGATGTTCTTAGCCTCGTCATACGTTTTGTCAAGCAGACCACCAGCGGCTGCCACATTGGCAGCGGTCTGCGAAGTGGGATTTAAACCATGATAAAAGATTTCCTTCTAAAGGTAGTCTGGCAATTCGTTGTGTGGATAGTCTCGCACCAACCTTTTAACCTCGCCCGGGCTTCGTTGAGCGATTCGTCCATGTCTTGTTCAAAATTTGTTATGAGTTTCCTTCATCTAGCATTCTCAGTAGGTTGAAAATATTTCTTCATAAAATTCTCTACGATCTGTTCCCATGAAGTGATTTCTCCCAGCTCAAGGGAATACGCCCATTTTCTTGCCTGATTACAAAGAGAAAATGGGAACAAAGTTAGTCGAACATCTATGACAGAGATGTTTGGGAACACAAAAGTATTGCAGATTTTGATAAAGCTACGGAGGTGGGCGTGCGGGTGCTCGCCACGCCGGCCTCCAAATTGTCCTGCAGTCTGGATCATCTGCAACATCACTGTTTTCATTTCGAATCTGCTTCCATCGAGGGTAAGCCTCATGATTCTTGGAGAGAAATCATAGAGGTTTGGCAATGCATAGTCCCTAATGGATCTATTTCGATCGTTAGCCAGAAGAAATTGATTCGCCATGACGTTGTTTTCGTTTGGTGCTCCATTTCCAGGCTGCTCCACCATCTCTTCTTTATCTGACTGTTGTTGTTGGTAGTCTCTTATTCTTCTTCTAAATGTCCTCTCAATCTCCAGGTCATAATTCGCTAGAGATTGAGAGTCTGCAAAGAAATCAGAAAAATTACCGTTAGCACACTATTTTGCCGAAGTCCTCGGCAACGGTGCCAAAAACATGATGCGTGGTTTTATGATGTGGAATTAGGGATGAAATGCGATGATGAAAATGCATTGAGAACTCAAGTTTTCTCAGCGGAATCCAAGTGTAAACCCCCACTGAGTTTCCTGGTAAGTCTAGGGTCGAACTTAGGGACTAGGGAAAACAGGTTGCTGTGGTAATTTTTAGGAAAACTTTGTGGTAACCAAATAAATCAATGGTTGTTGAGGTTGTTGTTTGCAGTAATGAAAAATAAACAAATGCGGTGGAGTTTGAAAAGAGTTGAATAAACGAAAGATGCGATGAGTATGCGGTGAACGAGTTGAGAAAAGTTTCGACTAACACTTCCTACGATACGTTCATGCTATGCGATCATGCAACATGCATACAATAGTAAACCACCTCTCGGTGCGAATGCCACGACTTCTAAGGCTAGACCGCATGCGATATATGTGATAAGTCTATAGGACCTACATATAAACCTCTATTCTTATTTATGCGATGAAAAATGACACACACACAAATAAGGCGACCACATAATATCATACCTATCTCAAGAGTGCATGCGATGCACGTTGGCAAACATAGCTTATCTCTAAGTCCCTATCTCTTGTTTATGAAGTTCTAATCTTGCTCTCACGAGTCTAGATTCTAACCTAGCTCTCTCGAGTCTTAGGTTCTTTCTTTAGACTCTCTCTCGGGTAGCTCTAAAGGGATATTTGGCACAGCATAACACAGGATAATCGCAAGCAATGAACTCCCTAAGTCATGTTAGCTTAGTTCTTCTCAACCCATTCGACTAGTTTAGCTACTCATGCGTACTAAGAGAATGAATAGATGTAGAATAAAAACTTCCATTGTATAAATATAGAGATGAAGTACAAAACACCAATGCAACAATAGAATGAAGAGCATGGTAGCAATCTCTTGCTTCCCAAGTTTTTACACTATCTTTCTACTCGTGTTCAAAAGACAATCTCGCTCTCGCGACAGTCGGCCCGCTCTCTACTTCTACACCTCAGGGTTCTCTCTCGAGTTACCCTGAGCGATCTCCGGTGTCTCTACTTTTGTCTTGCTCTACCTTAAAGTAAAAAGGAAATCTATGCACAAAGACGTGTTGAGCTAACTAATCCGAACTTATGAATTTTCGAACCCCTTTTCTGAAGGTTACCTTTGGTATTTATAGAGCTTCTGGGATGAAAGGTGGCTTCTCTCTTATGATTGCACAGATGGGATGGCTTTAATTCCCTGACTGATGCGCCAAATATTTGTCACTGAAAAGCTGAATGTACTTGTTATCGTTAGCGGCTGTCAACTTATTTCGAATTCGACCATCATCAGCTTTCTTTCCCATCGCGATTAATTATGCCTTTCACCCAGATGCGCCCACCAAGTTGCGGACATCCTTCTTGAGCAAATGTTTGCAAACACAATCACTGCAAAGCCTTGCAGTAATGCTGCGTTGGACCAATGATTTCCTATGATCGCAATTTCTGCCTTGCGTCAATGCATATTCTGCATAAAAATACAAAATTCAACTGTTCCTATGTGATGAATGCATGCGACCGCAATGGAATAAACTTAATGCTTTTTGGATGCAATCTAACACATTTTATCAATGCAAGCCAACATTATTTAACAACTTAGCACTATGATAATGTGCATTTCTGCCCATTATCACAAATCCAAAATGACAATAATCAAATCAACAAACTAAAGTTAACTAGGAAAGCAAAGTAAAGATAGAGTAGAAGACGTCCATGAAGAAGTTGGAGTGAAACCACCACAAGGAGTCTTCCATGCAGGAGATTGATCTCAACTGCTAAGGTCAAGAAACTCATTGTCCTAACCATTTGGAGCTTCCAGCAATTGTTGGACACATGTTGGTTAACACATTCCTAAGACTGCTTCTAGCTCATGCGACAAATAGCCTTTCTATCTCGGGGTCAATATTGACTTTCGGTGCATCGCCTTCACTCAAATATTGTTTGCAACTTGGTCGCACAAGCTACAATACGTCGATGATTAAAAAGGTGCCTGCGAAAACACAAAACTTAACAAACTATTAGATGCCAAGTCCCCGACAACGGCGCCAAAAACTTGTTCGATTGGAAAAGGGAGAGGAAAATAAATATGCAACTTATGTTATGCGTTGGTCTCCATGCGTCGATGGTCATGTGTTGGACTAGAAAATATACAATATGCGTTTAAGCATGTATGCGATGACCATAAGTTCCTGCCACAAATTTTCTCGCTTTCTTGCCAAGTATAATGAGAACACAAGTTTCTCGGCATGATACGAGGACGAACACAGGGACTTGTAACTCAATGTTTTTGAAGTAATGCGTTTGAGGCAATGAATAAAAGTAAAAAGATAAAAGTAAAGGATTATGTGCTACTCTTACTCCTAACTAAACAGATTGAGCAATGGAAGTTAACTATGAGAATTGGTAGAGATGCAACAGTTGTTAACGCATAATAATGTTCATTATGTTAGGTCGCCCGAGTGATCCTAGCTCACCACATTAACGCATCGTGCACCTCTCAGTGGTTGGCTGCATGCTTATATCTCTATAATTCATGGTTGCGTCGAGCATAAGATCGTGCCTATATCTAGGAACAATGCATACTTTACTTTAGTGTGTTCCACTACTCTAAACATAAAATGTATCTTATGTCACACAATGCATGGATGATTATAACGCAAGTTTATGATCCCCGACAATGGTGCCATAAACTTGTAAACATAAAATGTATCTTATGTCATGCAACGCATGGATGATTATAACGCAAGTTTATGATCCCCGACAACAGCGCCATAAACTTGTAACGGGATTGGTTGGGATGTATGATATTAAGTGCTCATGATGATGCGATACCACTTCTATTTATTTGTTAATTTGGAATGTTCATGTAGTATTCTCTGCGTTGTCACAAGTTTCCTTACGATGGAACCAAGTGTAATTCCACCGCAAGTCTCTTGATGTGATCCGAGGTCGAACACAAGGAAGTGGTGCAATTATTGTGGTATGTTCATGGTATATGTGACCAAGTTATCAATTCTTTATAAAGGAGCTTGTACAAGTAAGTAAATTGCAGTAAAATAAAGGAAAGCAGTAAAGATGCGATAAAACATAAAAATACAATAAACCTAAGCTAGATGTTACAAGATACAGACTTCATGTACAAGATGCTAGGATTAAGGCTGGCTGTGAAGGTTGTGCAAAGATGTGGGATGTGGCGACAAGTCTTATTGAACAGAATAGAGAGAGAAAGATAAGTATTACAAACAACGCAATACCTTAATTAGATTGCAGGTACAAATACTGTTCCACTTTTCTCTTGGCATACACCTCTCAGTGATCGGTCGTGTTTCCCACATGTCTGTGGTGAAACAGAGTCTAACGTAATGAACGCAAGGTTGCTTCCATGTCTGGAAGTACTACTCATTTTAGTTAGCACACTCTTCTGACCTTCTCTCGATAGATTAGAATGACATCTTCACTTCTACTCTTACAGGTGAAGATGCCATCTAGCATGCTTTAGCTAAACATATTTTATAACTTTAATACAGATAAAGTTCTTGGTGATTCATATTGCTCATCAAGAGATTAAGAAAACATCATGAAGAAAGTGACTAATGGGTGAACGGAAACAGACAGAAAATGGTAAATCGAACCTATTGAAACATTTAATATTTCTACTAAGCGTTTGATACATGATGTATGAATGAAGAGATAAAGAAACTACGGAATACAATTAAAGAGAGATAGAACATATACAAACAAGTGCCAATGTCTTGCACAGATTCGATGGAGATCTGCTTGCCGGATAGGATGGTTTTGATGGCAGGAAGAGCTTCCCTCTCAGGCTTGCTCCACCGGTAGCAGGGGTCTCTACACAGAGCTTCGATCGGGTATATGGCAGGTCGGATCTAAGATTCACCTCTCGGCCTTATCTCGTTCTCTTCCTGGATTTCTTCTCTTCAGCACTCAGCTCAGCCTTTTCTCTCTAAAATCTTGCAGCACTTCGCCCCGTATCAAATAGTATACTTTTTTCTGAAATCAATGGGGTATTTATAGGACCATATCTTTGATTCCAGCCTTGTGGTCCCCACTTGATGGTTATGGTAATTCCACAGATGGAGGGATATTACTCCTTCTGTTATGCAATCAGCCCATCAATTCTGCATAACCGTTAGTTGTACACGTGTCTCAATCCCCCGCTCTCGCATTGCTCAGTTGCATCTTTCGATCATAGGTTCACATGCGATGTTTGTTTTTATTACCGCATGCGGTTGAAGCATAGCTCTAGACCGACTGTCGCATTGCGCCGTTACTTCGATAATCATCTCTTCATGGTTGATCGACAGGCGCAATGTGGAAGAAATGCGTTAATTAGTTTCTCATGAGCCTTGAGCGCAAGCGGTGACTTGGTCTCCTGCAAAAAGAGTAAAGTTTGGCTTGTCTTCCATTTTTTGGCGTTAGTGGGTGTAAGCGCAAACATTTACAATTATTGTCATACTGGGCTAATCTTCATACAAATGGCGCATAATTACTAACTTTTGGCCGTAATATCTAGATAAGGTGGCGTCAATAACTTGTATTTCTACAAGTTATCAACTACTCACCCTCTCAGGCTATTAGTTGCAACTAATCAACTCATAGACAAGCATTGCAAATGCCCATAGACAAGCATTGCTATAGCCTCACACCAAGCGAAGAGGATTAACTCACTATACTCGCACAACGCACACCTCTTGGTGGGTTGCTACATGCATCCTATCTCTAGGCTACACGATTGAGTATGTGATCGCCACTGATAACTAAATGATGTAGGTAAATGATGACAAAGATGAAGAAGATGAAGAAGATGAAGAAGATGGCATTGAAGGAACTAAGATATGTATTGATTACAAAATATATTAATGTCTTAAGCCAAAATGTAATACAATACAGAGACAAGACAAGAAATGGGAGGCTAGATGAAAATAATCTCTTGCTTTTCATCCAAAATGCATCATGGTTGTTGGTGGCACCATGGATGGATGGTGGAGAAGTCACTCTCGAGCTCTATCTCCAGCAAAAACTCTGGTCGTCACTCGGAATGTCTTGTGGAGGTGAAGAATCCTCAAAGAAAATCTCGCTCATGCTCTCATCTGTGATCGCAAGCATCTGTCTTAAGGCAAAAGCTCGGATGCCTTGAAGTGAAGGTCCATGGTGCTATTTTTAGAGCTTAAATGCCGACGGCGTTCATGATTGCATTCTACCTCACTCCTACTTTTGTCGCGGTATGGGCAACGTCAACATCATCTTATCTTGTTGATACTCCCAAGGTACACGTTTGAGCTTATTTCTTCTGAAGTGTCAACACATTCCCTCTACCTTGCAAGCAGTCTTCAATTGCGATTATCACTCTGTGGATGCAACATTCCATGCGGCAAACTAATCTTTATGACGATCAACTCATGCGGTCAATCTTACGGCAGTCTGGGACCGACGCATACGATCAATTCCTATAATATCTGCAAAAATGGACATTTTGACGTGGAATAATGCATGGTATAAGGTTAGTGGGGATTTTTTGTGCTGATTGACGCAAGTTCACTTTTCACATGGATTCTTAGTATTATCAACGAATACTCTACTTATTAGCCCTCATAATTGTAAGTAAAAGGCTACAATAGCTTGTATTTCTATGAGTTATCAATATATCCTGGACATGATGGTCCATTTCAATGTAGTGGAAGCAAACGGTACTGTCATGGACAAGAGGAGTCAAGTTAGGGAATCTCTTTCGAAGAGTTTAATAACCTTGCATACAAACGCTGTAATAAATAAGATTGATTAAAAATTGACAACTCTCCTGAATGAACTTTAGATTGATCAATGCTTAATGAAAAATAAAGAACTTGAAGCAAATTTTGTTTCCCAAAGGAAATTTCATAAGGGTTGAACATCTAGTTAAAAACCCTCTTAAAAGAAGTTTGGACCTTCAAAGGATAAGAATATCCAGATGAAGAAGAAGGGAAGAGAGAAGAAAAAGACTCCTACTACTAAGAGCAAGATGAAAGTTGCAAAAGGAAAATGTTTCCGTTATAATGTTTACGGGCATTGAAAACACAATTGCCATAAGTATCTTACAGAGAAGAAAGTTGAGAAGGCAAATCAAGGTAAATATGATTTACTTGTAATTGAAACATGTTTAGTGGAAAGTTCTCATTTGACTTGGATACTAGATTCAAGCGCCGCTAATCATACTTGCACATTCATTCAGGAAACTAGTTCCTAGAACCACCTGTCAGAAAACAAAATGACTTTCAAGGTGGAAATAGATGGAGTCATTTTAGCAGAAGCAGTGAGAGACATTAAGTTATGTTTTGGAGATTTCTACATTTTACTAGAAAATGAATATTTTGTACCTAAAATGAAAAGGAACTTAATTTATGTATCTTGTTTACTGGAACATATGTATAAAGTAACTTTTGATATAAATGAAATATTCATTAGTTCAAAAGGTATTCATATATGTTTTTGTTAAATTTGAAAATAACTTGTATATGTTAAAATCAACTGAGGCAAAAGCTATTTTAAATATATAGATGTTTAAAACAACAAAAACTCAAAATAAGAAAAGAAAGATTTCTTTGAACGCCTATCTTTGGCACTTAAGACTTGGTCACATAAATCTCAATAGGATTGAGAGATTTGTAAGGAGTGGCCATCTAAATCAGTTAGAAGACATATCTTTACCTCCATGTGAATCATGTCTTGAGAGGGAAAAATGACTAAAATATCATTTTCAGGAAAAAATCTTAGAGCCAAAGAACCTCTAGAACTTATACATTCAGATCTTTATGGTCCGATAAATGTTAAAGCTCGAGGAGGATCTGAATATTACATCAATTTTATTTATGATTATTCCAGGTATGGCTATGTCTACCTAATGCATCATAAGTCTGAGACTCTTGAAAATTTCAAAGAGTATAAGACTGAGGTTGATAACCTATTAGGTAAAAGGATTAAAACACTTCGATTAGATCGAGGTGGAGAGTATGTGGATTTAAAATTCCAGAACTATTTAGTAAAACGTGAAATTAAATCCCAACTCACAACACTTAGACACCACAACAAAATGTTATAGCAGAAAGGAGAAATCAAACCTTGTTAGACATGGTTCGTTCAATGATGAGTTATTCCCAGTTACCTCAGTCCTTTTGAAGGTAGTTTGTTACTTTAGAATTTAGGGATGTCCAACACACGTATTGGTTCAAAACCCTAAGAAACTAGAACGACATTCAAAAGTATGCCTATTTGTAGGATACCCTAAAGAAAAAAAAGGTGGTCTATTTTATGATCCTGAAGAAGCTAAGGTATATGTATCGACAAATGCTATATTCTTGGAGGAAGATCACATAAGAAATCATCATCCTCGTAGTAAACTCATATTAGATGAGATCTCTAGAGAATCTACAGATAAATCAACAAAAGTTGTTGATCAAGCTGGTCGTTCAACAAAAGTTGTTGATCCATCACATCCTTCTCATGGATTGAGAATGCCTCGATGTAGTGGTGGGATTGTTTAACAGTCTGACCGCTATATGGGTTTTTAATAGTAACTCAAGTTATCATACCTGATGATGGCTTAGAGGATCCATTGACCTTTAAACGGGCAATGGATGATGTAGATAGAGATCACTAAATAAAATCCATGGACCTAGAAATGGAGTCGATGTACTTCAATTCTATCTGGGAGCTTGTAGATCAACCAGATGTGGTAAAACCTATTGGTTCCAAGTGGATCTATAACAGAAAGCCAAACTCGTGGCAAAAGGTTTTACCCAAAAAGAGGGGGTGGATTATGAAGAAACCTTCTCTTCTGTTGCCATGATTAAATCTATTAGAATACGTTTATCCATTACTGCTTTCTTTGATTATGAAATCTGGCAAATGGATGTCAAGACAGCTTTTTTGAATGGTCATCTTGACGAAAGTATTTATATGTCTCAACCAGAAGGGTTTATTGAACAAGATCATGAGCAAAAAGTTTACAAGCTTAATAGATCCATTTATAGATTGAAACAGGCATCTTGATCCTGGAATATAAGGTTTGACACTACATCTCTATGTGCCCGCAGCACTTCCATATGGAGAAAGATAGGCTTACCAAATCTTATGCATTTGAATAGAATGTTTACGAACTTCGTGTTTACAAGAAGATAATCAATAAGACTGTAGCTTTCTTAGTACTTTATGTCAATGATATCCTACTCATTGGGAATGAAACAAGGATTCCTTGCTAACGCAGAGAGATGGCTAGCATCGCAATTTCAAATGAAAGATTTAGGAGATGCACAATATGTTCTTGGAATCCAAATTGTTCAAAATCGCAAGAACATAATGCTAGCGCTATCTCAAGCATCTTATATTGACAAAATGTTGTCAAGATATAATATAAAAAATTCCAAAAAGGGAATGCTACCTTAAAACACAGAATTCATTTGTCGAAGGAATAGTGTCCTAAGACACCTCGAGAAGTTGAAGAAATGAAAAGAATTCCTTATGCATCAGCAGTCGGGAGCTTCATGTATGCTATGTTATGTACACGTCTGGAAATATGCTTTGCAGTCGGAATCGTCAGTAGGTTTCAGTCTAACCCTGGACATAGTCATTGGACTGCTGTTAAAAACATCCTTAAGTATCTTCGGAGAATGAAGGACTATGTGCACGTGTATGGTCCTAAGGATTTGATCCTTACAGGATATACTGATTCTGATTTTCAGATCGATATAGATTCTAAGAAATCTACTTCGAGATCAGTATTCACTCTAAACAGATGAGATATAGTGTGAAAAAGCATCAAACAAAGCTTATTGCTGACTCCACTATGGAAGTTGAATATGTAGCTGCATGTAAAGCTGCTAAAGAAGCATTACGGCTCATAAAATTCCTGATATAGTTGGAAGTGGTTCCAAATATACATTTGCCGATCACCTTGTTTTGTGATAACAGTGGAGCAAGTGCCAATTCAAAGAAACCTAGGAGCCATAAATGGGGAAAACACATCAAGCGAAAGTACCATTGATGCGTTATTTTATGAGGTAAAATTATGGAATTAAATGCGGTGATGGAAATGCTTTGAGCAACAAGTTTTCTCAGTGGAATCCAAGTATAAACCCCTCGGAGTTTCCTGGTAAGTCCAGGGTCGAACTCAAGGACTAACGAAAATGGTATGCGGTGATACTTTTCCAAAAGACTTTGCAGTAACTGGCAAATCAAATAGTTGTTTGGTGTTGTTGTTTGCAGTAATAAAATAAACAAATGCGGCGGAGTTTCGAAAAGAGTTGATAATACGGAAGATGCGATGAGTATGCGGTGAACGGGTTGAGAAGGGGTTCGGCTAACACTTCCTAGGATGCGTTCATGTTATGCGATCATGCAACACACATACAATAGCAAACCATCTCTCGACGCATGCGATATATGTGATGAGTCTATAGGACCTACACATAAGCCTCTATTCTTATTTATGCGATGACAAAATGACACACAAATAAGGCGACCACATAATATCATACCTATCTCAAGAGTGCAAGCAATGCAGGTTGGCAAACAGAGCTTATCTCTAAGTCCCTATCTCTTGTTTATACAATTCTAATCTTGCTCTCTCGAGTCTAGATTCTAACCTAGCTCTCTCGAGTTTTAGGTTCTTTCTTTAGACTCTCTCTCGAGTAGCTCTAAAGGAATATTTGGCATTGCATAACACAGGATAGTCGCAAGCAATGAACTTTCTAGGTCATGTTAGCTTAGTTCTTCTCAACCCATTCGATAAATTTAGCAACTCATGTGTGCATTCAAGAGAGTGAACAGATGTAGATAAATAAATTCCATTGTATATATAGAGAGTTGAAATACAAAATAAGAATGTAAGATGAGAATAAAGAGCCTGGTAGCAATCTCTTGCTTCCTAAGGCTTTTACACTGTCTTTTCTACTCTGTTCAAAAGATAGTGTCGCTCTTTATAGAGCTTTGTGGTGAAAGGCTGCTTCTCTCTTATGATTGCACAGATGGGATGACTTTAATTCTCTGACTGATACGACGAATATTTGTCATGCGAGAACTATCTTTTGAACAGAGTAGAAAAAGACAGTGTAAAAGCCTTAGGAAGCAAGAGATTGCTACCAGGCTCTTTATTCTCATCTTACATTCTTATTTTGTATTTCAACTCTCTATATATACAATGGAATTTATTTATCTACATCTGTTCACTCTCTTGAATGCACACATGAGTTGCTAAATTTATCGAATGGGTTGAGAAGAACTAAGCTAACATGA
>NC_052353.1:16922921-16952864 GCF_009727055.1 Benincasa hispida | reverse complement strand
CCTCGCGAGAGTCGGCTCGCTGTCTACTTTTCCACGACTCCGGGTTCTCTCTCGAGTTGCCCTGAGCAATCTTTCAGCATCTCTTCCTTTCTCTCCCTCCGCCTTAAAATAAAAGAAAAACTAAGAACAAGGCTATTCTCTCTAAGGGAAAATTTCTCTAACTATCCGAACTCCTTTCTGAAGGTTGCCTTCGGTATTTATAGAGCTTTGTGGTGAAAGGCTGCTTCTCTCTTATGATTGCACAGATGGGATGACTTTAATTCTCTGACTGATACGACGAATATTTGTCATCAAAAAGCTGAATGTACTTGTTATCGTTAGCGACTTGTCAACTTAATTTGGACTTGACCGTCATCAACTTTCTGTCCCATCGTGATTAATTATGCTTTTCACCCAGATGCGCCCACCAAGTTGTGCCAGCTTTATGCGGCAATCCTTCTTGAGCAGATGTTTGCGAGCATAAATCACCGCAAAGCCTTGCGGTAATGCTGCGCTCGTCCGTTGATTTCTTGTGATCGCGCTTTCCACCTTGCGTCAACACATATTCTGCATAAAAATACCAAAGTTAACTGTTTTTATGCGATGAACGCATGTGACCGCAATGTTATGAACTTAATGCTTTTTGGACGCAATCTAATATATTTTATCAACGCAAACCTTCATTGTTCTATAACTTAGCATTGTAATAACGTGCATTTCTGCCTGTTGTCACACCCCCAAATTTAAACAATGCTTGTCCTCAAGCATAAGCTAAAGATTTTCTTTAGAAAGTCGACCACAATCTCTTTTCCTAAATTTCTCAAGGATACTTCATTCAAATCCTATACACCAAAATTTCCTTAATTCTTATTCGAGTCTCCTCTTAAAATATTTCTAAGACCTAGGGACCGAAAGTTTAACCTTCAAAAAGGACTTTACTAGATTCCAGGACATCGCATGATATATTTCGAAAAAACTTTTTCACTAGGGTGTCAAATGATTTTTATCCTTGCATATTTTTTTACATTATTATTTTTTTTCTAATCTTGCGTTGATCCAAGTGTCTCGCCTTCGTTTTGGCTTGCCCCCATGTGTGTCATGCGGACATCCAATAACAAGCAAGGCGCTCTTCCTCAGACTAAATTCATACCTACTTGGCAGCAGAGTTGCAGTCATTTATATATGTGTTGATCCTGGCGATTTACTTTCGTTTTGGCTTGCCCCCATGTGTGTCATGCAGACATCCAACTACGGGTAAGTGCCCTTCACAACTTAACTCTTATCAACATGGGTTTCCTCATTGCGTTGACAGTGGAATTGTTATTCTCAAAATTTTCCTCCCTCCCCCCCTTTTTTTTAGCGCTAAAAATACCAAGGTCGAAAGTAAATACCTCACCTCAAATTTAAAATGCGGCAATGTCCTCATTGCCAAAAGATTGAAAGAAGTCATGCGATGTTCTTAGGAAGCTACGTAAAGAGTCAATTTGAAAGAAAGCTAGGAGACCACTAACTTCTAGAAATAATTCATGAGGTGACTTTTCTAAGATTAAATTGACTCTAGTATATATGAAAAAAATAGAAGCATGTGTTTCATCATTGAAATCATAATTGGCAAAGAGACAGCATGTGGTGACTTACTAAATTCATCAATGTTAAATGATTGCGGTAATCAAAGTGAATGCAATGATAAAACTTTCAAAATTAAAATGCGATGCGATAGTGCAGAATTTGGAATAAAGTCAAGGAAGAATACAACCCCCAAATTTGCGCTATCGCCCGTATTGTTTGTTGAAGCTTCCTGCTTTGCGGCGATCTTTTTCTTTTGGACTGCGGTGATGGAATAAAGTAGTTTCGTCTATCTGTAGCACCTCCGCAATTGTTCGCCTCAATCGTTTGCAAGAAAAACATCGAGAGGGTCAAATATTAAAAAAAAAAAATTAACAAAATCGCTTCACCGTAATCATTTAGCACGATTGTTTTTTTTTTTTTTTGTAGATAAAGAAATTCCACTGTATAGATATAGAGTTGAAATACAAAATAACAACGCAAGATGAGAATAAAGAGCCTAGTACCAATCTCTTGCTTCCCAAGGCTTTTACACCGTCTTTTCTACTCTGTTCAAAAGATAGTCTCGCTCTCGCGAGAGTCGGCCCACTCTTTGCTTTTCCACGCCTCCAGGTTCTATCTCGAGTTGCCCTGAGCAATCTTCCAGCGTCTCTTCCTTTCTCTTGCTCCACCTTAAACTAAAAGAAAAACTAAGAACAAGGCTATTCTCTCTAAGGGAAAATTTCTCTAACTATCCGAACTCCTTTTCTGAAGGTTGCCTTCGGTATTTCTAGAGCTTCGGGGTGAAAGGTGGCTTCTCTCTTATGATTACACAGATGGGATGACTTTAATTCTCTGACTGATGTGCCGAATATTTGTCACCGAAAAGATGAGTGTACTTGTTATCATTAGCGACTTGTCAACTTAATTCGGACTCGACCATCATCAACTTTCTGTCCCATCGTGATTAATTATGCTTTTCACCCAGATGCGCCCACCAAGTTGCGCCAGCTCTATGCGGCAATCCTTCTTGAGAGATGTTTGCGAGCAAAAATCACCGCAAAGCCTTGCGGTAACGCTGCGCTCATCCGTTTATTTATTTTGATCGCGCGTTCTGCCTTGCGTCAACGTATCTTCTGCATAAAAATACCAAACTGTTTTTATGCGATGAACGTATGCGACCGCAATGTTATGAACTTAATGCTTTTTGGACGCAATCTAACATATTTTATCAACGCAAACCCTCATTGTTCAATAACTTAGCACTGTAATAACGTGCATTTTTGCCTGTTATCAACCATCTCATCAGGGAGATAGTACACAAAGAAGACATGATAGTCATAAAAATAGCCTCTGAAGATAATCTTACTGATCCATTGATGAAGGCCCTCATGGCTAAAGTGTTTGAGAGTCACCTGATACGATTGGGATTACGAGCTTCATAAATCTAAGGCAAGTGGGAAAATGTCAAGGGTGTATAGTGTTGGGAATGTCCTGAAACTCGCAGTTCGTAATCATGGAAACATATTATATTTATCACTAAAAGTATTATTTAATCATTTGTTCAGTAAAAGTGTTATTGAAATTGCATTATGTAATAAAATTCAATAAATGAATCCATGGCTATAATATGAATACTGTGACTTTATGTATAGACATACAAGATGATCAAGTTATAGTATATAGTAAACAAGGTCTATAAGTATAGGGATGAGATTGGGTACCTCGTCCTAGGGACACTATGGATGCGGCCTACTTTGTATAATGATAAAAACGACGTGATACTAATATTGTTCATGTGCAAACATGTCAGTAGAGGCATCCTATGCAAAAGAGTTTTGCATAAGACCATACCACAAAATAATCAATTTTTTTTTATAACAACCGTTTACTGTTAAAACTGACTATTTCAATTCAATGACCTAGGGTACCTCGATCTTAATCTTAAGCTAACTATGAACTCTTGTTTATTCGAGATTATCCTTTGCTCTACATAGATGAGAGTAGTTCAACAAACTACTCAACAAGCCTCTCATTTTAGGGATAAGACCAAATAGATAGCTGAGGACACAGTCTTACATGATGGAATTCACTCCTACCAGTTTTAGGGTTAGCAGATAGGTTATTCCCTTAAGTATTGATTCTTGGTGTTGAACAAAGGGGCCCCACCCTTTCGTGGTCGAGAGAGACATGGTTTATAAGTTGGACTATAAACCAATTGTTCTATAAGGTTCGATGGGATCTTAAGGAGTAATATGTATTTACAGGGGTAAAATGGTAATTTTGACCTAGCTGTAAATACAAAAGACATGTGATGGATCGATCTACTTGTTAGAGTTAGAAGACACACAGCGGAAGAAAACGAATCATTAAGCATTCTAATTCATTAATTTTGGCTTTAAATTAAGTATGCTCATATACTAATAAGAGGGTTTCATAACATACCTTTGAAGAAACACTTAAATCTTGATTACAGCTGTAAATCACCTCAAAATCTAATTGTGAACCACCTCAAAACCTTCCCTACTATCCTCTTGGTGCCTTAGATTGAGTTGTGGGACTCAAAATAAGCTTGGATTAAGGGAATTTGGAGAAGAAGTCACTACACCATGGAAGAAGACCTTCTTCAACCTCAAGTTTTTCAACAAAAACTATCACAAATGCATGTCCAATTTCCACTTCAATCTTCTCAATTTATTGCAAGACTATCATGCAACGAGGATTGCTACATGAATTGCACCTCATACTTGGAAATTTGACTCAATACAATGGTGGATAATGTGTGAGCTACTAAGTTGAAAGTCGAGAAATCTCACTTTTGGGATTTTCCATTTTTCATCCTTTTTCAATTTTTTTATTTCTAAATTGATTTCCAAAATAAATTTTTCAAAAATTAAATCTTTATTAAATTTACAAAATTAATTAAATAATTAATTTTCTAATAAAATAAATAATAATTAAGTAATTAAACAATTTAACTAATTCTAATTAATTTAATATCAAATATTAAATTAATCTAACACTAATTCCACAATCACGAATCCTATTCATGAATTTAATATTTAAATCATATTTAAATATTAATGAATTCTCTAATTCCGTGTAATTCCAAAATTAATTATATCACATATAATTATTAATTCCATAATTCTGATTTGAACGTTTCAAATTAACTTATCACGCTACTCTAAGGCTAATCCATTTGTGAGCTAATAAGGGACCCTGTGGACCTACAAATCATGGGCTCCCATGATCCAAGATTACTTGACTAAACTCTTTGCACCGAATTAACCCTCATTCGTTAACTATTAGGTCACTCCACTAACGGCCAGAGTTGCACTCCCCTCAATATAGATATATTTGAAGGAAATCGAACATGAGGATTTTCATGAGCAGCGGAAGGATCATTCCGAATTTCATTCATATATGAACATTAACAATTACAATCAAGAAATAGAAACTAGCAGGCTATGCGCAAAACCCAAATTACAGCAAGTTTTTCTAAAGATCAAGGGATAGAATTAATATACGTTTGAAGACTCATCTTTAACATCCTTGATCACGAATGCTCATTCACAGCAAGATGGTAATACACGAATGCTCGTACACCACAACCGCAACACTGCATGATCACAATGACCACGAACACAACAATCACCCAGATCACGTACACAACGAACGGCCTCCACAGAACCTCGACAATGTCAAATTGAGTACGACACCACCACAATGGCTACCTTGGTATTCTCAGTGTGAGAATCCAAAAGTGTGTGCTCTGTGTGGACTTGGTTAAAGGAAGAAACCGGAGGAGAACAATCGTGTAAACGATTGAGCAAGTGGGAGATATCAGAGTCTATCATATAGACGATGCCCAATCGTTTAACAAAAGCTATGCGATCATTTAACAGAAGCTACACGATCGTTTAGCTAATGGTCCAGCTTAGTGTCTATCGTATAGAAACACTCCACGTTCGTCTAGTCTCTCTGAGCTGTCGTTTAGCAAATCTAATTTATTTGACAGCTGCCTTGACTAATCTTCGCGAATGGAAATCTCCAAACAACAACTACTAAATTTAGGAAAACATTTTTCCTTTTATCTCACGATTACCATGAAACTATCAATAACCTCCCACTCAATTGGTTATTGGAGAAAAAGAGATAATTATCCAATAATTAATATTATTATAAATATATATGATAACTAACTTTCCATACTATATTTATAACATATAGTTTTAATATTCCATCTCATGAAACATATAAACCATAGCTCTTTTTCTATTTCACGGTACTTAATGTAAATCTCATTTACATTAACTCTCCACTTGATGTATCTCATATACCACACTGATCATCATATCATATATAATCGAATTACCTCTTGTCAATTTGAACATTTCAAATCAACACCAAGAACTGATTCTTAGCTTGAATCCATTGAGATACCAATGGGACCTTATGAACCTGTAGCTCGAAGCTCCAACGGTACATGAATAACTAACTAAACACTTTAGTAATTGGATCCACCATCTATAAACTTCCAGGCACTCCACTAAAGACCGACAATTGAACTAATTAACAGTGCGATAACCCTTCACAAATCGCTCATAAGTACAGCTGGGACAATAACCGTTATGCCCATGTAGTTACATCTAACTCCTTAAGTACCACTGATTCCTCTAATGAACATAGGTCATAGTCCTACTATGACTGAGTCCTCTATTCCAAAGAGAAGTTGTGGCCACTATGTTCAAGCCTCAGAAGCAGCCCTTAAGGGAGCAATCTATCTACGTACCCCTGCTTTGGGGAAGGAGCGAATTCCATCTTGTGTAACTAAGTTCCCAGCTCCCAAATCAGACAAGTTCCCAAAAAGATAGGCATGTTAAGTTGGAAATCTGGCCACTCTCACCCATACTAATCAAATGACCACCCTTAAAAGCAGGAGTTCCCAAAAAACTCAAGATTGAGGTATGTCACCTATGATCGTTTAGGTGAGATGTAAATCTCTAGTATCAATGGTGTTATATATAGAGACTAGTAATCTCGTGGTCCAATCTTATACAAACTCTTTGTATAGGACACCCCCGCTCGCATGTCTCCACATGAATGGTCAGGATCCACCATCTGTAGTAGTTCACAACACTTGCAAACCTCTACAAAGTGGATCGTATACGTAGTGTCACAAGGATCAAGAATCCCTCCTTAATCTTTATACTACAGACCTATTTAGGTTACACTTAAGGCATGACCCACTTGTATATCTCATATACATGCTTAAGTTTACATACAATATCTATGGAGCTTTGTTTATTGGATATGAGTAAATGCCAGATAAAATAACTCTTATTTTATTCTTAACAGTGTGTATAAATAAAAACAAACACACTCCATGAGAATTAGGATACCAATCCTGACAATATTATGTCCACTCGATATAACCATGATTTGTAAGTTAACCCTTCACAGATTGTTCGTAATAACGGCTGGGTCAAATGGTTATTTTACCCCTGACATTACCTCTTGTTTCTTAAGTCCCACTGATCCTCTAATGAAAACCTGGTTTGTGATCCGATAAACAAACCGAGACCCTCTCGGGCCAGTGAGAGGGTGGGGCCCCTTATTCCAGACCCGGACTCAACACTTCATGGAACAACCTTCTACAATCCCTAAAAGTGGGTAGAAGTGAATTTCATCTTGCACCCTATGTCCCTAGCTATCAACCCGGTCCTACCCCTGAAATGGAGGTTTATTGAACTGGTGATGCGTTGTGAATGTGATGAAATAATGGTGTATAATTGCGATGATAGTTTATGTGTTGCAAATGTAACTTTTCCTAGTAAAACCATAGTATAAATCTTGCTAGGTTTCCTGGTAAGTCCAAGGTCGAACACAGGGACTACTAAGTTACTATGCGATAGTAAATTTTTAACTCCTTTGTAGTTGAAAAAACAAATAAGTTTGGTTGGTGTTTTGTTTAAGTATAAATTTTATGCGACGGAATTGAGTAAAGAGTTGATGACAGCGAAAGTTACAATGAGTATGCAGAGAACGGGTTGAGAAGGGATTTAGCTAACACTTCCTAAGATTGCGTTCAAGTTATGCGATCATGCTACACACACACAACAACATGTCATCTCTCAATGCAAATGCTATAGTTCCTATTTATAGGATGCATGCGATGTATACAAAAATGTCGATAGGACTTATTCTTAAGCCTCTACTCTTGTCTATGCGATGATGAATGATACACACATACACACGGTGACCGCATACTATCATAACCTATTTCTAGGGTGCATGTGATGCATAACAGCAAACAGAACTTATGTCTAAGTTTCTATTTCTTGCTTATACGGTTCTAATCTGACTCTCTCAAGCCTAGATTCTAACCTGACTCTCTCAAGTCTAGGTTATTTTTTTAGACTACTCTCTCAAGTATCTCTAAAAGGTGACTGACGCATACATAAGACAAGAGATCGCATAAAGTGAAGATCTTAGGTCATGCTAGCTGAGTACTTCTCAACCCATTCGAAAATTTAGCTACTCATGCGAAATGTGAAAAGATTGAATGGATGTTGAGATGAGACTTCCATTTTATAAATAAAGTCATGATACAAAACAACAATGGAAAGTAAGGATAAGAAGCCCGGTAGCAATGTCTTGCTTCCCGTGGCTTTTACACTGTCTTTTTGCTCTACTCTGTCCAGAAGAATATCCTTGCTTTCACAAATGCCGACCCTCTCTCCTTTTACAGCGCTTCTCGGCAGTCTTTCGAGCTAACCAAGAATGATCTCTCGGTGTCTTTTTCTCTTTGCTCGCCTCTGCTTTCTAAGTATCTGAATAACTACAAACTAACAGCTATCTATTTGTATATGATCTATCTTCTATATATGGTGAACTGTGTCGAACCCCTTTACTGATGGTGGTCTTTGGTATTTATAGAGCTCAAGGTGAAGAAGCTTTTCTCTCTAATGATTGCAATGATGGGAGGTCATTAAATCTTCTATCTAATGCGTCGATTAATGGTCAACAAAAAGTTGAATGTACTTGTTATAGTGTTTCGTTAACGGCTTGTCAACTATATTCGGATTCGAGCGTCGTCAGCTTTCTGTGCCATCATGATTTATTATGATTTCACCTTGATGCATCGTCTTTATGCGGCCACCTTCTTGAGCAAATTCTCGTGAGCACATATGATCGCATGGCTTTGCAGTCGCAATCTTTTAATGCACGCGACACCGAATTCCTTGGACCGCAATTTGCTTTGCACCAATGCATTTTTCCTGCACAAAATAAGTAACTTAGTTGCTTTTATGCAATGAGCGCATGCGATCGCAATATTCTTAGTTGAACGCTTTTGGACATGATTTTGTATATTTTTACCGTCGCATTCCCTCATTGTTTTACTTATTTGCACTGTAATAACGTGCATTTCTGCCCACTATCACACCCCCAAATTAAAAACCATGCTTGTCCTTAAGCATAAACTAAATATTCTCTTTAGAGAGCTTGCCGCCTCTTCCTTACCTAGATTTCTCCAGTTGGCTTATTCAAATTTTATGAACCAAAATCTTCTTAATTTCTATCCCGGTCTCTTCCAAAAATATTTCAAAAACTTAGGGACTGCAAGTTTAACCTTCAAAAAGACTTTACTTGTTTCCAGGACATCGCATGATTTATTTCAAAACTCTTTCCAACCGGGGTGTTTCCAAATGATTTTTATCCTTGCGCGGTTTAGATATTCTTTTTGTGACCTTGCGCTGATCCAAGTTCCTTGCCTTCGTTTTAGCTTGCCCCCACGAGTGTCATTCGAGCATCCAACTTCAAGCAAAGCGCTCTTTCTCAGTCTAAACTTATGTCCATTTGGCAGTGGAGTTGCGATCACTTGATTTATGCGTTGATCACGATTCCTACCTTCATTTTGGCTTGCCCCCACAGAGGTCATGTGGACATCCAACTACGAGTAGGATCCGACCTCAATGTTATGATTCTTTTTAATTTTTTTAAATGTCTAAAAGTAGCATGGTTGAAAATAAGTACTAGCACCCCCAAATTTAAACGCAGCAATGTCCTCATTGCTGATAGACTGAAATGACTCATGTGATGCTCTTAGGAAGTTTCGTAAAAATTATTTTGAAAGAAAACTAGTGGACCACTAACTTTTAGAAATGTTTCATGAATTGACTATCCTGAAATTAAGTTGATTCTAGTACATGCGATGAGAAATAAAGGCATGCATTTCATCATTGAAATCATAATTGGTGCGGAAAAACATACGATGACTAATGAAAGTAATCAATCATTAAATGATTGTTCCAGCTAAAGAGGATGCGGTGATAAAATTATCCATGTTAAGAATGAGATGCGAGAGTTCAAAATTTTGAATAAACAAAGTCAAAGAAAGATACAATCCCAAAATTTACTCTGTTGCCCGCATCATCTATGATCACATCTTGCTTTACAGCGAGCTGATTTCTTCGATTGCAATAGGCTGAACGAACTAGTATTGTTTTTCGGTTATCGCGTAGCTCCACCGCAATCGTTTACCTGGATCGTTGCTAAAAAATCAAGACGGTAAAAAATATGGTAAATTTTTTTTTTTTTTTGAATAGTGGTGTTGTATGAAAAAAAGGGTAGAGTAAGTTCATGAAATAAAGATAAGGGATTCTTCAAAAGAATTGCGTCCCTGTTGAGTTTGTATCACATACTATCGCAGGGACTTCTCATTTCTTCTTCAGTCAGGAATTCCTCAGGTCCACGGAGGTTTTCTCGCGATGCAAGTCTCGTCCGTGATACATCTTGAATCTTTGCTCGTTGACCTTAAATGCGTTGGTCCCTTCTTCATTGGTTAACTAAAGTGCACCATGTGGGAATACCTCTTAGATTATAAATGGTCCGGACCAACGTGACTTTAATTTTTCGGGAAAAATTCGTAGCCGAGAATTATATAACAAGATCTTTTATCCAACCTGGAGATTCTTTTCGCATATGCGTTTTTCATGCCAACGTTTTGTGTGTTCCTTATAAAGCTTGGAATTTTCATATGCTTGAATTCTCCATTCATCTAGCTCGACCAACTAAAGTTTTTTTGCCTCCCCTGCGGTCTTCAAATCAAAATTGAGCTTTTTCATTGCCCACAGTGCTTTGTGTTCCAATTCAAGCGCCAAGTGGCATGCCTTCCCAAACACCAGCGCATACGGGGACATGCCTATAGGTGTTTTATAGGAGGTCCTATATGCCCACAAGGCATCGTCCAGCTTCATGGCCCAATCTTTGCATGAAAGCTTCACCACCTTCTCTAGGATCAGCTTGATTTCCCTATTGGACACCTCAGCTTGGGCATTTGTCTGTGGATAGTATGCGGTGGCGACTTTATGGTGGATATTATATTTGAGAAGAAATTTGTTGATGATTGTATTGACAAAGTGGGAGCCTTAACCACTTATTATGGCACGTGGGGTGCCAAAACAAGTGAAGATATTTTTCCGCAAGAACTTGGAGACTATCGCCACATAGCTTGCGATGCACGATATCGCTTCAACCCATTTGGAAACATAATCGACGGCCAAGAGAATGTATTTGTGACCATTTGATGGTGGAAATGGTCCCATGAAGTCTATGCCTCATACGTCGAATAGCTCCAATTCTAAGATAATGTTCATTGGCATCACATTCTTCCATTAAATGTTTCCCGTGCATTGGCACCTGTCACATTTCATTGAATAGTCTCTTGAGTCCTTGAATAGAGTTGGCCAAAAATATCCACTTTGTAACACCTTTTCTGCTGTACGTTGACCTCCAAAATGTCCACCATACGGTGAGTCATGGCATTGGGATAGTATGTGCTGGTGAGTAGCCTCTAGTACACATAGGCGCAAGATCTGGTCTGACCCCCTCTTGTAAAGATTTGGCTCGTCCCAATAATAGGATTTATATTCGTGCATAAGCCACCTTTTTTGGTGGGCTGTGTAATTCTCCGAAAATTGTTCACAGACCAGATAATTGACCACGTCTGCGTACCATGGTAACTCTTCAATTTTGAACAGCTACTCATCTGGGAAGGTTGCGTTCACCTCTGATTGGTTGCGGTCGACTTCCAGATTTTCTAATCTTGATAGGTGGTCCGCAACTTGGTTCTCCGTCCCTTGCGATCAATGATTTCCATGTTGAATTCTTGAAGGAGAAGAACCCATCGTATTAACCTCGGCTTCGCATCTTTCTTTGTCATTAAATATTTGATTGCTAAGTGGTCGGTGTGAACGATCACTTTGGATCCCAGCAAGTAAGCTCCAAATTTCTCCAGCGCAAAGATCATCGAAGAAGTTCTTTTTCAGTGGTAGTGTAATACGTTTCGGTAGGGTTCAAGGTTCTACTCAGATATATGATGGGGTGTAGCATTATTTTCTTCTTTTGTGCTAGCACCGCCCCCATCGCATAACCGCTAGCGTCGCACATAAACTCAAATGGCTTTGTCCAGTCCGATGCGATCAACACAGGTTCAGTTACAATGCGTTCTTCAGTATCTTGAATGCATTGAGGCATTGTGTATCAATGTCAAACGTTCTATCGGCCTCTAGTAACGGACTCAATGGTCGAGTAATCTTTGAAAAGTCCTTCAAAAAACGTCGATAAAATCCTGCATGTCCCAGGAAACTCCTAACATCCTTCACATTTGCTGGTGGTGGGAGCTTTTCAATGGCCTCAATCTTCATCTTATCCACCTTCAGCCCTTCCTTGGAGACTTTGTGCCTGAGCACAATACCTTCATTCACCATGAAGTGGCACTTCTCCTAGTTCAGCACAAGATTTGTCTTTTCACATCTCCTTAGTATCTTCTCTAAATTCTTTAGACAGACTTCATATGTTTGCCTGTAAACCGAGAATTCGTACATAAAAATTTCCACTGAATCTTCAAGGTACTCATAGAAGATGGCCATCATGCACCTCTGGAACATGTTCGGCGCATTGCATAATCTGAACGACATTCGGCAAAAAGAAAATGTTTCGTAGGGGCAGGTGAATGTGGTTTTCTCTTGGTCTTCAGAAGCAATCATTATTTGGTTGTAGCCTACATACCCGTCCAAAAAGTAGAAGTAATCATTTCTTGCTAGGCGGTCTAGCATCTGTTCAATAAAAGGCAGGGGAAATGATCCTTCTTCGTCACCGCATTGAGTTTGCGGTAGTCCATGCAGATTCACAGCCAGTGACGGTTCTCATTAGTATTAATTCATTGTTTGCACCGTCATTCCTCTCTTCTTGGGCACACATTGCACGGGGCTGACCCACGTGCTATCAAAAATTGGATAAATAATGCCTGCATCCAACCATTTAGTTATCTCCTTTTTCAAAACCTCTTTCATCGCAAGGTTTAATCTGCATTGAAGCTCTATAGACCCTTTTTGGTTTCCTTCGAAACGTATCCTGTGCATGCAATATGCGGGGCTGATTCCTCTTATGTCTGCTAGCGTCCACCCTATTGCTTTTATATACTTCTTCAAGATGCTAAGCAGTGCATTTTGTTGTTCTTCTTGAAGCGCATAGGAAATTATCACTGGAAAAGTTTCATTTTGCCCTAAGAAAACATACTTCAGGTGGCTTGGCAAGGTTTTTAATTCCACGGTAGGTGGTTGTTGCAAGGATGGTTGTTGTGCTTTTCTCTCTTCATTCAACGTCAATTTTTCTTCTTGGTTTGTCGTTTCCATGATCGCATTGCAGGTTGCTACGGATGCGGTCGCATCCTCTCTTTCATTTTCTTCTTCGGACTCTTCTTTTTCATTATAACTAGGGTCATTGTTGGAATTTGATAGGTCTTCTTCTTCTGGATACTTCATGGCTTTAATAATGTCAAACCTGAGCTTCCTTCCATTCACCTCAACATGATCTTTCCCTTGTACACATCAATTTGAGTGCGCCCAGGATAAAAATGGTCGTCCCAATATGATGGGTACATCCTTGTCTGCTTCGTAATCGAGAATGATGAATTCTGCCAGTAAAATAAATTTGTCAATTGAGACCAGGACATCCTTCACCTTCCCCTCTGGATGAACAAGAGACCTGTCTGCCAGCTGGAGAGTCACTGTTGTAGGCGCCAGTTGCCCCAAATTCAATTGTTTGAAAATTGAAAGAGGCATTAAGTTTATGTTGGCCCCAAGATCGCAAAGCGCTTGACCAATATATATCCCACCAATTGAGCAGGGTATCGTGAAACTTCCGAGGTCGCGCATTTTCGGTGGAATAATGGTGTTTGACTTTTGCGTTAACACCACCGCTGCAAACTTTCATGTGCTCCTTTTCTTTGTCACCATGTCCTTCAAAAACTTAGCATACTTTGGCATTTGTTCAATCGCTTCAGTGAAAGGGATGTTGATATGTAGTTGTTTTAACATATCCATGAAGTGATGACACTGCAGTTCATCATTTTTCTTCTTCTTAAATCTCTAAGGGAATGGTGGCAGTTGTACCTTCACGGTTCCTTATTCCATAGGCTTAGAAGTGGATGAAACTTCTGGTTCCATCGTCTCATTTTCTTCTGGTTCATCTTGAGTCAACGGCGTCTGGGGTTCCATCGCAACTAGATTAGTCCTACTTGGCTCCTTCTTCTCTTCCACTACTGTTTTTCCGCTTCGCAAAGTCACAACTTGACATTGCTCCTTTCTCGTGTTCCCCGGGTTGCGAGGGAGATTAGTTGAACTCGGCAACGCCTCTTGCAGTTTATTTTTGAGCTCGCCCCAATCTGTCCTATTTGGATTTCGAGATTGCAGATTGAACTCACCTGATTCTGGAGTATTGTTTCATTCTTCTCAATATACTGCTTTAATAGGCTCTCCAGAGATGAAGATGGTGGCGCTTGTGAGCTGCTGGCTTGATTTTGCGATTGACCATTTGTTCATGGAAAAAATCCTTGCGGCCCTTCTTTTTGCACTGTCGGTTGATAACTCTATTGTTGATTTTTCCACGTGAAGTTAGGGTGGTTTCTCCAACCGAGGTTGTAAGTGTTAGAGAAAGGATTGTTCTTTACGAAGTAAACAGACTACGGGTTCCTCGGACATTCTTCCATTGGATGGGCTTCTCTGCAAGCGGCATAACTTCTACTTATCTGCTCGATTGCGTTGACCTGCCCTCTTTGCATTCCCGGGCTATTGATTGCGATGCCTTGTATCAGATTCATCATCGCATTCATTTTATTTTGTAGGGATGTGATGGCCCTATTGTTTACGTCACCTTCTCGAATTTTAAGTCGTTGATCCCTTTCCCTCCAGTCTTCGTGATTCTTTGAAATGCGATCAAGGATATTTTTAGCCTCATTATACGTTTTGTCAAGCAGACCTCCAGCTGCTGCCGCATTGGCAGCCATCTGCGATGCAGTGATCAAACCGTGATAAAAGATTTCCATTTGGAGACAGTCGGGTAAGCCATTGTGGGGACAATCTTGCACCAATCTCTTAAAACTCGTCCAGGCATCGCTGAGCGATTCGTCAATATCCCGTTCAAAATTTGTAATCAACTTCCTCCTTCTTGAGTTCTCAGTCAGGGGAAAGTATTTCTCCATGAACTTCTCTACTACTTATTCCCACGAGGTAATCTCCCCTGGTTCGAGAGAATAGGCCCATTTCCTTTCTTGGTCACATAATGAAAATGGGAACAATGTTAGTCAAACTTCTTCAGCTGAGATGTTTGGGAACACAAAAGTATTACATATTTCAATAAAACTCCGGAGATAGGCGTGCGGATCCTCGCCACGCCTTCCACCAAACTGTCCGGTCATTTGAATCATCTGCAACACAACCAGCTTTATCTCAAATCTCGATCCGCCCAGAGTGGGCCTCAGGATTGCTGGGGAGAAATCATAGAGGTTGGGCAACGCATAGTCCCGGATGGGTCTACTGCGGTCGTTCGCCAGAAGAATGGGGTTTTCCATGTTATTATTCGTGTTTGCTGCTCTATCTTCCAGTTGTTCCGCCATGTTGAGATTTCTCTCTTATTGTTGTCGGCGGTTGTTTCTTCGTCTTCTTCTGAATGTTCTTTCAATCTCTGGGTCGTAATTGGGCTCAGGAGCTTGTCCTTCGCCCATATGACACCCACTTCTTCCCTTACCAAAGGAGAGGCAGTGCATAGAGGTTGAAAGCTGCAAAGAAAATAAAAAAGTTGCAGTTAGCGCAATATGTATTGCCGTAGTCCCTAGAAACGGCACCAAAAACTTGATGCGTTGTGAATGTGATGAAATAATGGTGTATAATTGTGATGATGGTTTATGCATTGCACATGCAAGTTTTCCTAGTAAAACCCCAAGTATAAATCTTGCTAGGTTTCCTGGTAAGTCTAAGGTCGAACACAGGGACTACCAAGTTACTATGCGACAGTAAATTTTTAACTCCTTTGCAGTGGCAAACACAAATAAGTTTGGTTGGTGTTTTGTTTAAGTATAAATTCTATGCGACAGAATTGAATAAAGAGTTGATGCGACACAAATAAATTTGGTTGTTTTGTTTATGCTTTTATTTGATTGATAAACATGAACAAAATACAATATCTCATAAGAAAAACATAGACGCATGATAATGTTAAAACAAAAGAAAACAACCAAACAATATCAAGATGTTGATTTGTGAGAGTATTCTTAACATTGGTCACACAAAATATATTGTATTTGGTTGATAAATATTAGACGAAATACAGAATCATGAAAGACAAACGGACAAAAAAGTTCAAAAGGTACACAAGAACTAAGCAACCATTAAGATTGTCGGAGAAGAAAATTAAGTTTAAATGACAAAAAAAAAATGTTATGAGGTTGATTATTGTTTGATTGTCAGATTGCTATTTGATATTGGTTGTTATCCGATTGACATATGATTATTATTTGATACCATATACTTTGATTGCTATTCTACTTCGTATACTCCTGAAACCTACAAAATGCTAAATAAACACATTAAAACATAGTAATAACGTAGAATTAATAAGAGGAAGATTGTACATTTTCGGTACTATCAAAGCGATGTTTGATTGTCATCTGACTGCTATTTAATACTAAGCAGTTTGTGCTTGCCATCTAATTACTATGTGATTTCTCTTTGATACCAAGTAGTTTGTAATTCTTTGGGTATAATGTTTCGCGTTTAAGTGACTATTGTGATAGTTGATGTGTACAAACGCTTTTTGAGATTAGAAGTTTAAACCTTTAAACCTAACTTATCCAATTAAATTTTCGAAAAACCTATAATCAATACTAATATTTTGTATAATAAATAATTATACAAACATAGACTTTTTAAAACCAAAATCTTAAAAAAAAAAAAAAAAAATCATACAAAGAGCACACAGGAAATCGAGAACTCGAATAACAATGATAAAATCCTAGATGAAAATTTTCGCCAAACATCCTTAACTATTTATTGAACGGTCAAAGTATATAAAGGAATTAAAAGGTAAGATGTGAAACTAAATTACCATTAGTATAAATTCTTCAATTAAAAGGGTAAGAGCTTATAAAGAAAAGGAAAAAAAAGACCAAAAACGGATAAAAGAAAGAAAGCCCTACTGTCGAAAGGATTTTTTGTACAGAAAAATTAATATTTTCATTTTTTAAATTCGTTAGAAAAATTTAAATTTTTTTTAAAAATTTTATTAGTCAAATATTGTACCTTTATTGATCCTAATCTCTTTGAGAGACAATTAACATTAAATTTAGGGGCATTTGCACTAATGACAAAACTAAATAATGAAAATTAAGCTCATAATTCAACCATTTAAAGTTTGAAGGAATGACAAAATTAACAAGCTCAATCCAATTGAAATGCTCGGATGACAAAAATGCCCTCACAGTAAAAAAATGCATGATTGCATTTGTTTACCATCTCATTGCTATTTGATTACCATCTAACTGTCAATGATGTTGATTATTGTTTGACTGTCTAATTGCTATTTGATATTGGTTGTTATCTGATTGACATCTTATTATTATTTGATACTATATACTTTGATTGCTATTCTACCTCTTATACTCCTGAAACCTACAAAAACACCAAATAAACACATTAAAACTTAATAATTACGTAGAATTAAGAAGAGGAAGATAGTACATTTTTGGTGCTATTAGAGTGATGTTAGATTGTCATGTAATTGCTATTTCACATTAAGCAATTTGTGCTTGCCATTTAATTTTTATGTGATTTCTTTTTAATACCAAGTAGTTTGTAATTCTTTGTTTCGCGTTTAAGTGAGTATTGTGATAGTTGAAGTGTACAAACCTTCTTTGTGATCAGGAGTTTATATCTTTAAACCTCACTTATCGAATTAAATGTTTAAAGAAACTATAATCAATACTATCTGTAGTAATATTTTGTATAATAAAAAATTATACAAACATAGACTTTTTAAAATCAAAAGCTAAAAAAAAAAAAAAAAAATCATACAGAGTTGCGAAATCGAGGACTCAAAAAAGTATTATAAAATCCTAGATGAAAAATTTCACCAAACATCCTTAACTATTTACTGCACGGTCAAAGTATGTAAAGGAATTAAAGGTAAGATGTGAAATTAAATTACCACTAGTATAAATTCTTCAATTAAAAGGGTAAAAGCATATAAAGAAAAGGAAAAAAGAGAACAAAAAAAAAATAGATAAAAGAAAGAAAGTCCTACCGTTCAAAGGATGTTTTTGAAAGAAATATTAATATTTTCATTTTTTAAATTCGCTAGAAAAATTTAAGTTTTTTCTTAATTTTATTAGTCAAATATTGTAGCTTTATTGATCCTCATCTCGTCGAGAGATCATTAACATTAAATTTAGGGGCACTTGCACTAATGGAAAAACTAAAAAATGAAAATTAAACCCATAATCTAACAATTTAAAGTTTGCAAGAATGACAAAATTAATAAGTCCAACCCAATTGAAATACCTGGATGACCAAAATGTCCTCATAGTAAAAAATGCGTGATTGCATCTGTTTGCCATTTGATTACCATCTGATTGCTATTTGATTACATCTAATGTTCAATGATGTTGATTATTGTTTGATTGTCTGATTGCTATTTGATATTGGTTGTTATCCGATTGACATCTGATTATTATTTGATACTATGTACTTTGATTGCTATTAGGCCTCTTATACTCTTGAAACCTACAAAAATGCTAAATAAACACATTAAAACATAGTAATGACGTAGAATTAATAAGAGGAAGATTGTACATTTTCGGTACTATCAGAGTGATGTTCGATTATCATCTGATTCCCATTTAATACTAAGCAGTTTCTGCTTGCAATCTATTTCAATATGATTTCTATTTGATATCAAATAGTTTGTAATTCTTTGTTTATAAGGTTTCGCGTTTAAGTGAGTGTTTTGATAGTTAACGTATACAAACGTTCTTTGAGATCAGAAGTTTAAATCTTTAAACCTCACCTATCAAATTAAATGTTAAAAAGACTATAATGAATACTGGCTTAAGTAATGTTTTGTATAATAAATAATTATACAAACATACACTTTTTAAAATCAAAACCTAAAAAAAAAAAAAAAAAAAAAAAAAAAATCATACAAAGAGCACTCTGGAAATAGATAACTCAAAAAAGAATTAAAAAATCCTAGATGAAAATTTTCACCAAACATCCTTAACTCTTTATTGCACGGTCAAAGTATATAAAGGAATTAAAAGGTAAGATGTGAAATTAAATTACCATTTGTATAAATTCTTGAATTAAAATGTCACAGCCCTCTCCCAGATTTCAATTTTTACCTAATAGAAGCCATGAAGTCAACAGATGCTATTCTTTCATGACAACTATTGATATTACCTTACTAGTTTACTATTGCAGCGGAAAATCTTAATCGAACAAATGGTTACACATGCTTTGTTTAGGAAACTAGTTTACAAATTTGAATTACATTCATTAATGTAGCCCTACCCCGACTACAAAACTCTTATAGTACTATTTCTAAACTTGTGGCAGGCCTTGACCAAATTTGCAACTTGGACTCTTCTGCTACCTGTGAGAAGAACATGGAAAACAAACCATGGGCTTTACAAAGCTCAGTGAGTGGAATCATGTAAGTCTTTTTCAGCTTATGAATATTATATCACGAGGTTCCAATGCAAAACTCCATCATTCCATGAAAATCTTTTCACAAACCTACCTACACATACGGTAGATAGTTAACATTTCACATCTAAAAATATTCATTAACCTATGTGCACATAGTTCTCTTCATTGGCTCCGAAGCTAGGCCCGTCGGCCCTCTGACCATCCCATTCAAAGTTTTTCCTTTCCATAGGCTCAGGAACTAGACTCCTTGGTTCCCTTACCATCCTGTAAGGATTTATTTTAAGTTCAGGTGCTAGGTCCATAGACCCCCAAACCATCTGAACCTCATTTACTTTCATAACATAAGCATTTATTCATAACCATAGCATATTAATTCAGAATATGCTTAAAAGAGTAAAAGGAGAAACCACTCATAGTGACCTGCTGAGATTTCGTTTTCCTCCCAGTTCACCTGGTTTCCCTTACTCTTCTACTGAACCCTATTTCAGTTTTAATTTTAGGCTTAGATTAACCACACTTTCGAGCCTTATCTCAAGACATTTCTTTCTACAAAAATGTGTGAAAATATCTCAACTAGTTTACCTTAAAGTTTCGCCTTGAAATTTCTTGGCGATAGTTTGGAGTCTCAAGTTCACTCCACCTAGCCCGACTATTTCTCCAATGGTGAGCACCTCTCGGTTTTCCTTGGATTTGACAGCCTTTGAGTTAGAATTCCATTATGGCAGCCCTCGCACCAAATCTAAGATCAATTTAAAAACTTTTGGTTAAAAAATGACCTGATTTCCAAGAGTAGTCCAAAGTAATTTCTCATTTAAATTTAGCCTAGGCATCGGTCCGTACACTCTACATTCCTTCAGCACCTCTGTTCTGGCTTTCGTCTGATCAGTACCTCTTTTCCTCCATTTGATGCACGAATGTCTCTTACTTCCTCATTTCTTAGTGACCTTATGAACTTAAATGGTTTGTGGGTTAAAGTGAAGCGTTCTGCTCCTTTTATAAGCATCCTACCTTTTTCCTTTACTCGACACCTCCTCCTTTGATCACATCCAGGCGTTTTCCTCTCACTATCAACGCCCAACTTCATCCACCTCCTATTTGATGTGTCTTCTTCATGAATAAAACTCACCATGCATGAATATTTATTCGTTCAGCTTCTACTATCTCTATTTCAGATTTTTTTCAGTATAGCCATTTGTCTCAATGAGCTCATTAGTCTTCCGTAACGTAAGCCTCAACACCATTCCATCGCTTAGTTCCTTCATCTATCGCTTAGCTCCACGGCCCATCGTGTAGCTCAGTCGTTTAGTAAGTGATCTCACTCTCAACAATCTCGCTATCAACGATCTCGCACATAGTCTATCGCTTAGCTACCGTGCCCATCGTTTACCACCATCTTTAGCACTGACACCTTATCGCCCAACGCATCCGCTCATCGTTTAGCGTTATCGCCCTGCATCTGCGTATATCGCGTAGCACCCATCGCTTAGTATTCTGCCTATCATGTAGCAAGTCTACTCATTGTCTAACGCAACACGGCTATCATCTAGCACCCACGCCCATCGTGTAGCGCCATTGTATAGTTCATCGCTTAGCACCTGCGCATCGTTTAACGCTTAACGCCATCGTCTAGTGCTATCATCCAGCTTTTACGCTTATCGTCTAGTGCTTACACTGATCATGTAGTATCTTTTTCTACCGTATAGCCCGATCGTCTAGCGCATAATTTCTTATCATTTAACGTCTCACATTGTTACACGATCATCCAGTGCTCGCCTACACGATCGTCTACCTCATCGTGTAGCGCCACTCACTTACTAGACGATCGTCTACCTTATCGTGTAACACTGCTCATTTGCTACACGATCGTCTACCTCACCCTTGCGTTTAACCTCTCGCTTTCTCTGCTTTTTCTCATGCATGCATGGGCAACTTTCATGCAATGTCTCAGCCAATCATGCATTCAACTTCACAGATTCACACATGATTGTCCTCGACATAGTTTTATTTCATCCGTTTAACACCAAATGCCTGGTTGCTTGTTAACCTGACACATGAGGACTTCGGTGATGTATTAGGACAGTTCGATGTATGTGAGCTCTGCGTGCATGTATAACAGTTTATGCTATTACGACATTGAAAGTGTTGAACTTGCTCCACCTCAACTAAGGATTTAAGGGTACTATGTTCTTAGATGGTTACGATGTTTATGAACTATGTTTTCAGATACAAAGTACTTATGAACCATGATTTCTAGATTTATAACTATGGAATGTGTTATGCAAAAGATTTCCTTATGTTTAAACCAGCTTGATTTAATAAGAACGTTTAAATATCTCTGTCACTCACTAGACGTCTGTCTAATGTTTTCAAATGTTTTCTCTTTCTTCCCAGGTAGCGAAAGGTTTCCAGGAGCTTGACCTACCCTCGCGAAGTCTCTGCTGTGGATCATCCTTTACCTTGTTAGTATTATATTTTGAGTTAAGTGGCATGTAGTAGGCATGGTGGAAAGTTAGGGTAGAGAGAACCTTTGTTTTGTAAACTTAGCAGATGATTGTTTAATGTCTACTTTAGTATATATGAAAACATGTTGTGAAAATATTTTGTATGCATGTGTAGTGGAAGAGCAAGTTACTTATGAACTATTATCAGTTGTACAGGTGTACAGGTTGAGTAAACCCCTTAGTTGCGTTGTTTGTATGTTGATAAGAAGAATGTTGTATAGATGAATGTATGTATCTCATGCTTTTTCCCAGGGATTAAAAGGGAAATCCAGGGGAGGGTGTGACAAATTGGAATGTAGGAGAGTATGCGTTTAAGATTAGTATTAGTTTAACTATCTACGTGTGTGTAGGTATAGTTGAGAATAGACTTACATGACTAGTATCAGTTTAACTATCTAAATGTGAAATCTGCATTCTTATTTCTCCATTTAAGCTAATAATTAGGAGAATCTGACTAGGTATGAAACCCTATGCTAAAAAGAAAGAAACTCTAAGTGTTGAATAAATTTTCTTCAAAATGTTTGGAATTGAACTAATGAAAATTTGACTAAATGTAAGCTTAACAAGGAACTAGGCTTTTGGTGTTAAATGCATGAAATAAAACTAAGTCGAGGACAATCATGTGTGAATTTGTGAAGTCGAACGCATGATTGGCCGAGACATTACATGAAAGTCGCCCATGCATTGAACGCATGAGCAAGAGCAGAGAAAGCAAGAGGTTAAACACAAGAGTGAGGTAGGAGATTGTGTAGCAAATGAGCAGTGCTACACGATGAGGTAGACGATCGTCTAGTATGTGAGCGACGCTACATGATGAGGTAGGCAATCGTGTAGGTAGGCACTGGACGATCGTGTAGCAATGTGGGGCATTAAACGATGAGAAATGGTGCGTTAGACGATCGGGCTATACGATAGGCAAAGACACTACACGATCAATGTAAGCACTAGACGATAAGCGTAAAAGCTGGACGATAGCACTAGACGATGGCATTAAGCGCTAAACGATGCGCGGGCGCTAAGCGATGGACTATACAATGGCACTATGCGATGGGCGTGGGTGCTAGATGATAGCCATGCTAGGTTAGATGATGACCAGATGCGCTACACGATAGACATAGATACAAGGCGATAATGCTAAGTGATGAGCAGATGCGTTGCGCGATAAGGTGTCAGCGCTAAACGATGGAGGTAAATGATGGGCGCAATAGCTAAGCGATAGGTGGTGATGAAAAATTAGCCGTCAAAGACTTGATGACTAAAATTATGTGGGATGCAATATACGATGCATGTCTTATGCTATGCGTTGATTCTCATGTGTCGGTGGTCATGAGTTGGAATGAAACTATGCGTTAACGAATGTACGCGATGATCATGCGTTCCTGTCACGAGTTTTCTTTTGTTCACGGCAAGTATAATGCGAACGCAAGTTTCTCGGGTGATCCGAGGTCGAACTCAGAAACTTATAACTAAATGCTATGCGGTAATGTGTTTGTGGCGGTTGAATAAAAGAATGATGGAGGGTATAAGCTATAAACTACTCCTATTCCTATCTAACAGACAACGCAATGAGAAGTATGAATGAAAGGTAGAGACACGAAAACTGTTGACGTGAAGTAAATGGATGGAAAATAGATAAAATGTGAGGATATCTTCATCGCAACCCTTAAGAGTGACCGCAAGGGCAACCTCAGCCAATGCAAGCTATGCGATCATGCTACACACACTTGTGCTTAAATCTAGGACGTATGCGATGTGTATGCGAAATGTCGAGAGGCCTTATTCCTAAGTCTCTATTCCTGCTCATGTGCTCTCACACATAAACAAGATGACCGCATACCGCCACCGTATACTACTTCTTGGATGCATGCAATATCCTCTCCGTAGGGTGCATACGCTGTGTAATAGCAAACAAAGCTTATTCCTAAGTTCTCCATTCTTGCTTATGCGTTTCAATCCGCTCTCTCGAGTCTTAGATTTGTTTTTTAGACTACTCTCTCAAGTATGCCTAAATGATGAATGATGCGCTCATAAGACAAGGTAACCGAATAAACTTGGCTAACACAAGATTATTCCTATCTCTAGTGAACACTAGCTTACATTGCTCAATGCGACCAACCACTTACCCTCGCGGGCAGTTGGTTGTTGCTGACTTTACTAATAGACAAGCATTGCATCCACCTATAGACAGGCGTTGCTACAGCTTTACACTAAGCAAATGAGGTTTTCTCACACACTCGCACAACGCACACCTCTCGGTGGTTTGCTACATGCTTCATATCTCTAATCCGCATTACTAAGTATGTGATACTCTAATAGTCTCACTAAGTGATGCAATGAAGATTAAGGATACTAAGTAAGGAAAAATAGAAATGGAATCAAAGGAAACATAGAAATGCATTGAATATACAATGTATTAATTTCTTAATCCAAAATGTAATACAATACAATATAAGAAAAGGAGAGAAAATGAAAGGACCAGCTGGAAGCAATGTCTTACTTCCAGCAGATGTGTGTCAAGGCTGCTGGTGGTGCCATGGAAGGGTGGTGGTGCTGACTCTCTCGAGATCTAACTCCGACGAAGGCTCCGGTTGTCACTAGGAATGGATGAAGGAGATGAAAAACTCTCAAGCTTTCTTCTAATGTGTTCGTATGGATCACAAGGATCCACCCGAAGGTAGGAAACCTTGGATGAAAACCTTGGATGATTTGCAATTCTGCTCAATGGCCTCTATTTATAGAGCTGGATCGCCGACAACATTAATGGACCTACTCTGATTCTGACATTCCCGACGCGTTAGTCCTTTTCTGAATCTCTACTGCTAACGGCGTAGTAGGTGAAATGTCAACATCATCTTTTGATTTTCCCGAGATATGCGTTGATGCTTCCATTCCACCTACCTTGCATTCATCCCTCTATTATGGTTATCATTGTGTAGCCACAATCTTGAAATGACCGCATTCGCTTGATTACCGCAACCTTTACACGATGACCGCAATCGCTTGACGATCGCAACTCCTATGCGATAGACGCATGCTGTTGATTACCGCAACACCCATGCGTTGATCGTATGCGTTTGCCTTTGCGATGGAGAGTTTCTCCTCATGCGGTCATCTATGTGATAGCCCGACTTCCACATTTGCGTCCGATTCCTGCGTTAACTACAAAAATTGACAATTGAAAGCATAATAACGCATAATAGTGGGTTAGCCGAGATTCTTCATGTTGAATGGCACAAACTCAATTTCTTATGAATTCCTAACATAATTGCTGCATATTTTGCTTAACAGCCCTCATAATTCTAAATAAAGGGCTAAGATGACGTGCATTTCTGCCCGTCATCAATAGGCTATGTGCGAGATCGCTTACTAAATGACTGAGCTACACGATGGGTCGTGGAGCTAAGTGATAGATGAAGGAACTAAGCGATGGAGCGGTACTGAGGCTTGCGTCAAGACTGATGAGCTCATCGGGACAAATGGCTATACCGACAAAAATCTGAAAAGATAGTAGAAGCTGGATGAATAAATATTCATGCAAGGTGAGTTTTATGCATGAAGAAGACAAATCAAATAGGAGATGGATAAAGTTGGGCAGTGCCAAAGTGAGAGGAAAACGCCTGGATGTGATAAAAGGAGAAGGTATCGAGTAAAGGAGAAGGGTGAAATGCCTATAAAAGGAGCAGAACGCTTCACTTTAACCCACAAACCATTTAAGTTCATAAAGTCACTAAGAAAGGAGGAAATAAGAGACATTCGTGTGTCGAACGGAGGAAAAAAGGTGCTAATCGGACGAAAGCCAGAACAGAGGCGCTGAAGGAAAGCAGAGTGTACGAACAGACGCCTAGGCTAAATTCAAACGAGAAGTTACTTCAGACTACTCGCGCAAATCATGTGATTTTTGGACCAAAAATTTTTAAATTGAATGTAGATTTGGTGTGAGGGCTGCTGATAACGGGCAGAAATGCACGCTATGATAGTGCTAAGTTACTAAACAATGTGGGATTGCATTGATAAAATATGATTAATTGCGTCCATTAAGCATAAATTCTATAATATTGTGGTCGCATGCGTCTAGCACATTAGAACTATTGATTTTTGTATTTTTGTGAATAATATGCATTAACGTAATGCAAGATTGCGATCATAGGAAATTATCGGTTGAGCGCAACTTCACCGCAAGACTTTGCATTGATCGTGCTCACAAACATTCGCCCGAGAAGGATCGCTGCAATTTTTTCAGCGCAACATAGTGGGCGCATCTGGGTGAAAGGCCAATTAAGAGCGATGGGATAGAAAGCTGATGACAGTCGAATCCAAATTAAGTTGACAGCAGATAACGGTCACAAAGTACATTCAGCTTTATCGGTAACAATCATTCGGCACATCAATCAGGAATTAAAGTTGTCCTATCTATACAACTGGGAGAGAAAAGCCGCCTTTCACCATTTGATGCCCTATAAATACCAAGTGCATTCTTTAGAGAAAGGGTTGATCGGTTGACGAGATAACTAGTTGCTTCTGTTCATAGTTTTCTTTTCCACTTTACAGTAGAACAAGAGAAGAGTGGTGGCATCGGAGATCGCCCAGGGCAACTCAGAGAGAACCTTGAGGCGTAAAAGCAGACAGTAGGCCAACTCTCGCAAGAGCGAGAATATCTTTAGAGCATGTGTAGAAACAGTGTAAACGCCTGGTAGCAAGAAATTGCTACCAGGCTCTTTACTATACTTGCATTGTTATTTTGTACTTCCTCTTCATATCTATTCAATAGAAGTTCTATTTCTACAACTGCTCACTCTCTTAATACGCATGAGTAGCTAAACTAGTTGAATGGGTTGAGAATAACTAAGCTAACATGACTTAGGAAGTTCATTGCTTGCGATTGCCTTGTTTTATGCTGTGCAAATTACCTTTTAGAGCTACTCGAGAGAGAGTCTAAAGAAAGAACCTAATGTCTCGAGAGAGCTAGGTTAGAATCTGGACTCGAAAGACCAAGATTAGGCTTGCATAAACAAGAGATAGGGACTTAGAGATAAGCTCTGTTTATCGACTTGCATCGCATGCATCCTAGGAATAGGAATGATATTATATGGTCGTGTATTTGTGTGGATGTCATCTTGTCATCGCATAAATAGGAATAGAAGTTTATGTGTAAACCCTGTAGACTTATCGCATATTTATCACATGCGTTCTAGCCTTAGAAGCCGTGGTATTCGCACCGAGCATTGGTTTACTATTGTATGCATGTTGCGTGATCGCAAGTATTAACGCATTCTAGGGAGTGTTAGCCGAAATCTTTCTCAACCCATTCACCGCATATTCATCACATTTCCCATTTACCAATTCTTTTCAAACTCTGCACATTTATTATTTATTTTTAATCAACGCAATCAACAACCAAACACTTTATTTATTTTCCCGGTTCATGCAAAGTTTTCATCAAAAATAATCAAAGCAATCTATTTTCACAAGTCCCTGTGTTCGACCCTGGACTTACCAGGAAACTCAGAGGAATTTACACTTGAATTCCGCTAGGGAAACTTGAGTGCACAATGCAATTCCATCAATGCATATCATCCATATTTCCACTTAATAAAATAACACAGCAAGTTTTTGGCGTCGTTGCCGGGGACTTCGGCAAAATAGTTTGTTAACGGTATTTTTTTTTTTTTTTTTTTTTGCAGGACTCTCAATCTCTGCTGAATTACGACCCGGAGATTGAGAAGACTTTTAGAAGAAGATTAAGAGACCACCACCAACAACAAGAAGAAACACCAAGAATGGCGGAGCAACCAGACGCAAGGGCTGCTAACGCGAATAATATAATGGCTAACCCCATCCTTCTGGCGAATGACCACAATAGACCCATCTGGGACTATGCATCACCTAACCTCTACGATTTTTCTCTAGGAATCATGAGGCCGGCATTAGATGGATCGAGGTTTGAAATGAAGCCGATAATGTTGCAGATGATCTAGGCTGCTGGGCAGTTTGGAGGAAGGCGTGGTGAAGACCCGCATGCCCACCTACAGAGCTTCATAGAACACTTTTTTGTTTCCAAATATCTCAACCGAGGAAGTTCGACTAACTCTGTTTCCCTTTTCTTTGTGTGATCAGGCAAGGAATTAGGTATACTCTCTCGAACCGGGAGAGATAACTTTGTGGGAACAGGTGGTGGAAAAGTATATGAAGAAGTATTTTCCACCAACTGAGAACGCTAGGAGAAGAAAATTAATAAAATACTTTGAACAAGAAGATGACGAATCGCTCAGTGATGCCTGGGCGAGGTTCAAGCGGTTGGTAAGAGATTGTCCATACAATGGCTTACCAGACTGCCTGCAAATGGAGATTTTCTACCAAGGATTGAATCCCTCTTCGCAGACCGCTGTCAATGCGGCAGCCGCTGGTGGTCAGCTTGATAAAACATATGAGGAGGCTAAGAATATACTTGATCGCATTTCAAAAAATCATGAGGATTGGAGGGAAAGTGATAAGAGATTAAGAGTCAAAGAAAAACACGAAAATAATGGGGCCATCGCATCCCTGTAAAATCAAATGACTGCGATGATGAGTTTAATACAAGGCATTGCAATTAATAATACAGGAGCGAAGAAAGGGCAGGTCAGCACAATTACACAAACGAACGCAAGTTGTGTCCTTTGCGGTGATGCTCACCCGATGGAGGAATGCCCAACAAACCTGTAGTCAGTATGCTTCATGAGAGATGATCCCTTTTCCAATACATACACCCCTGGGTGGAGAAACCACCCCAATTTTGCTTGGAAGAATCAACAAAAAATTTTCAACTGGCGCAAAAAGAATGGCCACAAAGATTCTTTCAACGCAACAATGGTAAACCGAGCAATCAAGCAAGTAGCTCACAACAACCACCACAATCCTCTTCTTTGGAGAGCCTATTGATGATATAGAGAAAAATGAGATGGTGCATCAAAGTCAGGCCACGTTCATCCGCAATCGTGAATTATAGATGGGCCAGATTGCAAGTGAGCTGAAAAATAGACCACAAGGAGCATTGCCAAGCGCAACTGAGCTCCCTCGCAATGCTGGGGGTAATGGGAAGGAACAATGCTTAGCAATCTCCTTGCTAAGTGACAACACGACTGCAGAAGTAGGGGAGAAGCACATTGAGACCAACTTGAATGCGGTGATAACCGAAGACCCACTAACCTGTAGTTTGGAGAAGTTCGAGAAAATAGACCCTAAAGTTGCGTCCACCCTTAAGCCTCTAGATCTTGAGACAGAAGAAGTCCAACCATCAGTAACTACGCAAAGATTGAAAGAGGAACAAATTGAGGAAGAAAATATTGCAATAGTGGCTGCAGCACAAAATGCTATGGTCCCACCTAAAATGGGCGACCCGAGAATCTTCACAATCCCATGCTCTATCGGAGGAACCTTCAGTGGCCAGCCACTATGCAATCTTGGGGCAAGTATAAACATAATGCCACTATCAATCTTCAAAAAATTAAATGCTGGCACACTTATGCCCACAAAGAAAACTCTTCTGCTCGCGGACAGATCTCGAATACATCCTGAAGGAGAGTTGAAAAATGCCGCAATATCAATCGATAAATTCATCCTGTCGGCAGAATTCCTCATTTTGGATTATAAAGCGGACGAAGATGTGCCCATCATATTAGGATGACCATTCCTTTCAACCGGTCGCGCTCAAATTGATGTGCGCAAAGAGGAAATTGTAATGAGTATTCATGGGAAAAAGCTCCAGATTAAGGCAGTAAAGACCCTAAAAGACAAAGAAAAGAGAGAAAAGCCACCATGGATGTGAGAAACCCAGCCAGAAATAAGTGGTCCCTGCGTTATCAAATGATCGCAACTTATCCCACGCAAGTTTT
>NC_052353.1:16908905-16921411 GCF_009727055.1 Benincasa hispida | reverse complement strand
CGATGGGACAGAAAGCTGATGACAGTAGAATCCAAATTAAGTTGACAGCCGATAACGGTCACAAAGTACATTCAGCTTTATTGGTAACAATCATTCGGTGCGTCAATCAGGAATTAAAGTTGTCCCATCTGTACAACTGAGAGAGAGAAGCCGCCTTTCACCATTGATGCCCTATAAATACCAAGTGCATTCTTCAGAAAAGGGGTTGATCGGTTAACAAGTTAACCAATTACTTCTATTCATAGTTTTCTTTTCCATTTTACGGTGGAGCAAGAGAAGAGTGGTGGCACCAGAGATCGCCCAGGGCAACTCGAGAGAGAATCTTGGGCTGTAAGAGCAGAGAGCAGACAGATTCTCGTGAGAGCGAGAATATCTTTAGAGCACGAGTAGAAAAAGTGTAAATGCCTCGTAGCAAGAAATTGCTACCAGGCTCTTTACTATACTTGCATTGTTATTTTGTACTTCCTCTTCATATCTATTCAATGGAAGTTCTATTTCTACATCTGCTCACTCTCTTAATACGCATGAGTAGCTAAATTAGTTGAATGGGTTGAGAATAACTAAGCTAACATGACCTAGGAAGTTCATTGCTTGCGATTGTCTTGTTTTATGCTGTGCAAATTACCTTTTAGAGCTACTCGAGAGAGAGTCTAAAGAAAGAACCTAATGTCTCGAGAGAGCTAGGTTAGACTCTGGACTCGAAAGAGTAAGATTAGGCTTGCATAAACAAGAGATAGAGACTTAGAGATAAGTTCTGTTTATCGACTTGCATCGCATGCATCCTAGGAATAGGAATGATATTATGTGGTCGCGTATTTGTGTGGATGTCATCTTGTCATCGCATAAATAGGAATAGAGGTTTATGTGTAAACCCTGTAGACTTATCGCATATTTATCGCATGCGTTCTAGCCTTAGAAGCCATGGTATTCGCACTGAGTTGGTTTACTGTTGTATGCATGTTGCGTGATCGCAAGTATGAACACATTCTAAGGAGTGTTAGCCGAAATCTTTCTCAACCCGTTCACCGCATATTCATCGCATTTCCCATTTGCCAATTCTTTTCAAACTCTGCCGCATTTGTTATTTATTTTTAATCAACACAATCAACAACCAAACACTTTATTTATTTTTCCCGTTACTGCAAACTTTTCATCAAAATTTATCAACGCAATCTATTTTCACAAGTCCTTGTTTTCAACCCTGGACTTACCAGGAAAATCAGAAGAATTTACACTTGAATTCCGTTGGGGAAACTTGAGTGCACAACGCAATTCCATCAATGCATATCATCCATATTTTCACTTAATAAAATAACACATCAACTGGCATGATGGAATTCTAACTCTAAGGCTGTCAAATCCAAGGAAAATCGAGAGGTGCTCACTAGTGGAGAAACAGTTGGGCCAGGTGGAGTGAACTCGAGACTTCGAACTGTCGCCAAGGAATTTCAAGCCGAAATTTTAATTTAAACTAGTTGAGACATTTTCACACATTTGTAGAAGAAAATGTCTTGAGATAAGGCCCAAAAGAGTGGGTAATCTAAGCCTAAATTAAAAACTGAAATAGGGTCTAACAGAAGAGTAAGGGAAACCAGGTGATCTGGGAGGAAAAGGAAATCTCAGTGGGTCACTATGAGTGGTTTCTCCTTTTTACTCTTTTAAGCATATTCTGAATTAATATGTTATGGTTATGAATAAATGCTTATGTCATGAGATGTAAATGAGGTTGGGATGGTCAGGGGGTCTATGGACTTAGCACTTGAGCCCAAAATAAATCCTCTTAGAGGATTGTCAGGGGACTAAGGAGTGTAGTTCCTAAGCCTGTGGGATAGAAAAACCTTAAATGGGATGGTCAGAGAGTCGATGGCCCTAGCTTCTGAGCCCATGAAAGGGAGAACTATGTGCACATAGGTTAATGAATATTTTTAGATGTGAAATATTAACTATCTACCCTGTGTGTAGGTAGGTTTGTGAAAAGCTTCATGGAATAATGGAGTTTTGCATTGGAACCTCGTGATATAATGTTTATAAGCTGAAAAAAGACTTGTACACATGATTCCACTCACTCTTTGTAAAGCTGGTTTGTTTTCCGTGTTCTTCTCGCAGGTAGCAAAAGAGTCCAGGTTGCAAAGTTGATCAAGGTCTGCCACAAGTTTAGAAATAGTACTATAAGAGTTTTGTAGTCGGGGTGGGGCTACATTAATGAATGTAATTCAAATTTGTAAACTAGTTTCCTAAACAAAGCATGTGTAACCATTTGTCCCATTAAGATTTTCCGCTGCAATAGTAAACTAGTAAGGTAATATCAATAGTGTTGGATCGACACCATCACGCAGCAGAGAAATCAGGATCTATAAGCATTCTAATTCATTAATTTTGGTTGAAAAGAAACATGCCAAATACAGAGTATAATAGGTTTCATGAACATACCTTGGCCGAACCAACAAAATCTCCATTTCTATTTGCAAAATTCTCCGAATCCTTGTGTAGACCATCACAAGATCTTCCCTACTATCCTCTTGATGCTTTAGATTGAGTTGTGGGACTCAAAATAAGCTAGAATCAAAGGGAATATGGAGAAAGCTCACTGAACAGAACTCATTGAAGAGCACCTTCTTCATTTGAATTTTTCAGCAAAAATTCAGTCGGTTCCTCATCCCTTTCATCACTCCAATCTCTTCAATATATTGCAAACTATCATGCAAAGAGATGTGTTGCATGGAATGCAGCTCATACTTGGACTAAACAAAATAAAAGATGGTGGGTTCTTTGTAAGCAAGTTGAAGATGAACTTTGAAAAATCCCATTTTCAAGTTTTGTGTAATTTTTCAATTTCCAAAAAACCAAAATTGATTTTGAAAACATATTTTATTTATAAAATCAAAATTTATTAATTTTACAAATTAATTTCATAAATTAATTTTCTAATAAAATTACTAAATAATTATTTAAACAATTTAAATAATTCTATTAATTTAATATATAATATAAATTAATTTTTACACAAATTCATCCTTCATATATGTTAAAATCATATTTAAATATATTTTTCTCCAATTTCCGTTTTGAGGTTCTAATTTGAACATTTCAAATTAACTTATCACGCTACTTTAGAGCTATTCATTTTCGAGCTAGTAGGGTGACCTCATGAAACCTACGATCATGGGCTTCCAACGATCCGAGATTAATAATCTAAACTCTATTAGACTGATCTAACTCCCATTCGTTAACTAATGGCGTCACTCAATTTAAAGCCCATAATTTCAACTCCCCTTCACTGTAGATATCATTATGTCACATCGATATAACAATGATTAGTAAGTTAACCCTTCACAGGTTGTTCGTAAAACGGCTTGGGTCAAATCTCTGTTTTTACCCCCGAAAAAATTACTCTTGTTCCTTAAGTCCCCACTGATCCCCTAGAACAATTTGTCTTGTGATCCAATCACAAAACCGAGTCCCTCTCATCTTCATCCACATCACAAACCGGAGTCCCTCTCATACCAAATGAGAGGCGGGATCCTTGTTCAAGCCTAGAATCAGCACTTAATGGAACAACCTCTCTACTATCCCTAAAGAGGGGTAGGAGTGATTCCCTCTTGCACCCTATGTCACAAGCTATCTATCCAGTCTTATCCCTGAAATGGCAGTCACATTGAGTCGGCGTTGTTGAGCCAACCCTCACCTATGCAAATTTAAGGGCAATCCCAGATAAACAGGAGTTCATAGTTAGCTCCGGATTAAGGTCAAGTTACCTAGGTCATCGTTTTGAAATAGTTAGTCTTAAACAGTAAACAACGTTATAAAGTAAGAGTGACTCATTTCGTGGTCTGATCCTGTACAAACCCTTTTGCATAAGGACACCCCCATTCCTCATGTCCAACATGAACGAATTAGGATTACTTCGTTTGTAGCACTTTACAACTCCTTGTAACAACTATAGAGCAGGCTGTACCCAATAGTGTTACCAGAATAAGGTACTAATCTTATCCATGTACTATAGATCATTTTGACTATTTACTCAAACCTGATCCACTTTTATGTCTCCACATAAAGTTCAAGTACTCATTCAATAGTCAATGGACTCTTAGGTTTATTGGATTTCTATTCAAGCAATAGATCTATTCAATAGCACCTTTATTGAATTTTCAGAATAAGCTCCATTGTTTACATACCACAAGTTTTAGGACATAAAATCCAACAAATAGTTGTCTGAAAGAGTAGCATTTGTTGACATCATGCCTTCTCTTAGGTAAAAATTGAAATCTATGAGAGGGTTGTGACAGTTGGTATCAGAGCATAAGATTTTGGGAAAGGGTAAACTAGGGAAAAGCATGGTGATACTATAATATGTCTAAATGTGTGGTGTATTTTAGGAATCATGCCTCGTGCCAGAGTGCGCAAGCAACCAGTGGGGAGTCAAGATGCTACCTCGAAAGCAACGGGAGAAGACCAAGGTGGGTCAAGTCATCTGCAAGTAGAAGCGGGAGCTGACAAGCAAATGATGGGAAAATTTGCTTGATATTTGGCCGAGAGCCTAGAAGGGGTGTCAGTAGACCATGAGAAACGATTTTCGTATTGAACGGTTGAAGGAATTGGGAGCCCCAACCTTTGAAGGAACAACGAACCCAACAGATGCAGAAGCTTGGTTCGTGATGGTAGAAAAATGTTTCAGGATGATGTGATGCCCTGAAGATAGTAAGGTAGCACTAGTCACTTTTCTATTCCAGAAAAGAGCTGAGGATTGGTGGCGGGTATTTGAAAATAAAAGAAGGGGAAAGGAAGAGGTTACTTGGGAGGAATTTGGAAAAGCCTTCCACGAACAACTCTATCCCCAAACATTGTGCGATGCAAAGCGAAATGAATTTCTTAAACTCGTACAAGGTTCAGTATCAGTAGCCGAGTATGAGAAAAAGTATACCGAAGTTAGCAAATATGCCACCAGCATAATACCAGACGAAACTGAAAGGTGTAGAAGATTTGAGGAAAGGTTGCGAGCCGATATATGAACACACGTAATTGCCAGCATGGATAGGCAAGAATTTCCAAGTTGTCACACCCCACCCCGAGTCCGCCTCCTGAGCCTGAGGGGAGGCATGAAGTACCACAGATGCCACCCTTTTGTGACACCTACTGCCTATCTGAAGCTCTTTACTCTCATAAAAATTTAAGCCAAAGATGTAAATAATAACTGTTTGATTAAGCTCATTTTATTACAAACAGTATAACGTATATACAACTCTCAGGCTTATCTACAAAGTTTACAACAACAACCCTAAAGCCTAGAAGTGGGACTGTGGCTGTGGCAGACCTTGACCTTAGTAGCACCCTAGAACTCCTCTTTTACGCTACCTAGAAAGGAAAACATAAAAGAAAAGAATGAGCTTCTAAAAGCCCAGTGAGTGGTAACAACTTACAGGGTCTTCTACAAACCTTAACATTAAACGACTTAAAAACACTGCATCAATTAAACACAACGAGGTTCTTTCGCAAACCTCTGGCTCGAACATTTTCGTTCCCTACCATCCCTACACACACACGGTAGATAGTTAACCCCTCTATGTGTACATAGATCTACCTCTTATGCGCTCAGAAACTAGACCCGTCGGTCCTCTGACCATCCAACGTGAGGTACTTCCCACAAGCTCAGGAACTAGGCCTTACGACCCCCTGACCATCCCATGAGATTCTGCCACAGGCTCAGGAACTAGCCCTATGACCCACTGACCATCGCGTGCGATGTAATCTTATCACCATACAAGTTACAAATATATACTTGTAGGAAAATTCTCAATAATCATCCAAAGACTCATAATTCAACCATATAGTTTATATCAAAAATAGTTGAAAATAAACAACTCACAGTCAACTAGCTGATCTCCGTATTTTTAATTCCACAGATTCCTAAAAATCCTGAAATTTAATTGATAATTCTCTGATTATTCTCCAAATGACTACAACTTAAAATCCCAAATTACCCTCCAAGTATGTCCAATTTTACATAATTTCCTAATGACCCTAATCTTGTCAACTTTAGGGTTTCCTTACAAATTAGTTCCTTAACAAATTCCAATTCCACCTATGTTTCCAAATAAGTCAAATTTTAGGTTTTAAGAATCATAATAATACCAATTGGACTCCTAATTATGCCTAAAAATACCTTAATTAAGCTTAAAATTCAAGTCAAACTTGGTCAACACCTAGGAGCCTCTCCACTTTCCTAAGTAACCCATCACCTCTTGGCCATCCAATGGAGAGAATCGAGGAAGACACCTCAATTTGGAAGAAAAATCCGAAATTTCTTCCCCTCTCTCTCACCATCTTGAAACTACACCTCCTACTTGAGGTTTTCTTCTCAATTCGAGCTCAAGCTTCACTCTACAGACCTTTCTACACCTCTTACTTACCATAAGAACTTCCAATTTCACTTAGTTTCAAAATGTTGACCTTTTGTTGACTTTAACTCTGACCGTTGTCCTTGACTTCGATTTTGAATTTGACCCAAGCATTCATAATTCATCCACAAGTTTCCTTTACGGGTTTCACTAAGTTTTCTTTATTTCCAAATTATTCCAGGTCCTCATTTTCTCCCTTTCGCTGAATTCATCATTGAACCCATTCTACCTCCAATTACTCTCTTAATTAGAAGTTCTAGACTTAATCTCGAGTCCTTGAACACATTCTCAACCTATAAGTTTCCTTGGTACACCCCTGAAAGTGAGTAATTGGAGAGAGTGATGTTTGATTATCATCTGATTGCCACCCAATTTTTATGTGATTTCTATTTGATATCAAGTAGTTTGTAATTCTTTGTTTGTAAGGTTTCGCATTTAAGTGAGTATTGTGATAGTTGACGTGTACAAACCTTCTTTGAGATCAGATGTTTAAATCTTTAAACCTAACTTATTAAATTAAATGTTAAAAAAAACTATAATCAATACTATCTGTAGTAATATTTTGTATGATAAAAAAATATACAAACATAGACTTTTTAAAATCAAAAGCTAAAAAAAAAAACCGTACAAAGAGCACACTGGAAATCGAGAACTCAATAAAGAATTATAAAATCCTAGATGAAAAATTTCACCAAACATCCTTAACTATTTATTGTACGGTCAAAGTATATAAAGGAACTAGAAGGTAAAAAAGATGTGAAATTAAATTACCATTAGTATAAATTCTTCAATTAAAAGGGTAAAAGCTTATAAAGAAGAGGAAGAAAGAGAACAAAAAAAGCAGATAAAAGAACGAAAGCCCAGCCGTTGAAAGGATTTTTTTTTTTTAAAAAGAAAATTAATATTTGCATTTTTTAAATTTTGCTAGAAAAATATATATTTTTTGAATTTTTTTAGTCAAATATTGTAGTTTTATTGATCTTCATCTCTTCGAGACACGATTAACTAATAATTTAGGGGTACTTGTACTAATGGCAAAACTAAAAAATTAAAATTAAGCCTATAATCCAAAAATTTAAAGTTTGTAGGAATGACAAAATTAACAAGCCCAACCAAATTGAAATACCTGGATGACCAAAATGCCCTCACAGTAAAAAATGCGTGATTGCATCTGTTTGCCATTTGATTACCAACTAGTTGCTATTTGATTACCATCTAATTGTCAATGATATTGATTATTGTTTGATTGTCTGATTGCTATTTGATATTGATTGTTATCTGATTGACATCTAATTATTATTTGATACTATGTACTTTGATTGCTATTCTACCTCTTATACTCCGGAAAACTATAAAAACTCTAAATAAACACATTAAAACATAGTAATGACGTAGAAGTAAGAAGAGGAAGATTGTACATTTTCGGTACTATCACAGTGATGTAGTGATGTTTGATTGTCATCTGATTGCTATTTAATACTAAGGGATGTTTGATAAATGGGTATCGGTTGTTGGGTTGGGTGGGTATTTATTACCATGTTTGTTAAGCCCATAAAAAAAAAAAAAGGGTGGGTTATTAAAACCACCTTTTTTATCCCTCAAAACTAATCCTAAAAATCAGTGATATTTTCATTTCTTTCTCTCTTTCCTAATCTTCGCCGTTTGGATTCTCACAGATCTGATTTTTTTTTATTATTGTCAAAAGAATGAAAATTTTTGCATACGTCATGACATGTAATTTTTGTGTTTGTGTTATGACATAGATATTATAAGTATCGAAAAGAACATATATTTTGTGATTTTTTTTTGGAAACGGCCACATATTCGGTCGGTTCATATTAATTTTGTGATCTTATGAAAAATGTTACTGTACTATATCACATTCTCACCATCGTAATCAAATGAAAGTAATTATCCTATGTACAGTTTCAATTCTAAATATACTATCCATATTGTATAAAAATAAACTGTATGATATATGAAATAATAATGTTAAGTTAGCAAGATTCAATATATATACATACAATATACCAATTAGTAATTGGGATAATTACCTTCAATATATATATATACAATATACCAATTAATTGAGTAGTAATATGAAATGTATTTTGTTGGTATGTTTTACAAATTGAAGAGAATTAGAATTATTACAGTTTTTTAAAAGAATATATGAAAAATAATCTATTATGTTCTACAAATTGAGAAAAAAAATTGAGATTGTCTAATTTATGTCATAAATGATTTAAGAAAATACGTGTATATTTGAAAATTAATCAACAATTGCAAAACATAAAACTAAAAAATAAAAAAATGAAATAAAAAACAAACAGAAAAAAATAGAACTAATCTCGTTCACAAAAAACAGTATCAGATCTCCAACTCAATTCAACTCAACTTTACACAACAAACACAAATAATAATTACCAACTCAACTCAACTCTGCAAACAAACACATACAATTTAACTGTCCAAATAATAATTACCAACTCAACTCAACTCTACTTTTATCACACACTAAACACACCCTAAGCAGTTTGTGCATGCCATCTAATTTCTATGTGATTTCTATTTGATACCAAGTACTTTGTAATTTTTTGTTTATAAAGTTTCGCGTTTAAGTGAGTATTGTGATAGTTGAAGTGTACGAGCCGTCTTTGAGATCAAAAGTTTAAATCTTTAAACCTCACATATCAAATTAAATGTTTAAAAAAACTATAATCAATACTGTCTATAGTAATATTTTGTATAATAAAAAAATTATACAAACATAGATTTTTTAAAATCAAAAGCTAAAAAAAAAATAAATATATCATACAAAGAGCACTGTAGAAATCGAGAACTCAAAAAAGAATTATAAAATACTAGATGAAAAATTTCACCAAACATCCTTAACTATTTATTGCACGGTCAAAGTATGTAAAGGAATTAATAGCTAAGATGTGAAATTGAATTACCATTAGTATAAATTTTTTAATTCAAAGGTAAAAGCTTATAAAGAAAATTGAAAAAGGGAACAAAAAACAGATAAAAAAAAGAAAGAAAGCCCTAAAGTTGAAAGGATTTTTTTGAAAGAAAAATTAATATTTTTATTTTTTAAATTCGCTAGAAAAATATAATTTTTTGAATTTTATTAGTCAAATATTGTAGCTTTAGTGATCCTCATCTCTTCGAGAGACGATTAACATTAAAATTAGGGGCACTTGCACTAATGGCAAAACTAAAGAATTAAAATGAAAGACATAATCCAACCATTTAAAGTTTGTAGGAATGACAAAATTAACAAGCCCAACCCAATTGAAATACCCAGATGACCAAATGCCCTCACAATAAAAAATGCGGATTGCCATATGATTGCTATTTGATTACCATCTAATTATCAATGATGCTGATTATTGTTTGATTGTCTTATTGATATTTGATATTGGTTGCTATCTGATTATTATTTGATACTATGTACTTTGATTACTATTCTGCCTCTTATACTCCTGAAACCTACAAAAACACTAAATAAACACATTAAAATATGGCAATGATGTAGAATTAAGAAGAGGAAGATAGTACATTTTTGGTACTATCAGATTGATGTTAGATTGTCATCTGATTGCTCTTTAATACTAAGTAGTTTGTGTTTGTCATCTAATTTCTTTATGATTTCTATTTTATACCAAGTAGTTTGTAATTCTTTGTTTTTAAGGTTTCATGTTAAACTGAGTATTGTAATAGTTGACGTGTATAAACGTTCTTTGAGATCGGAAATTTAAATCTTTAAACCTCACTTATCGAATTAAATGTTAAAAAAATCTATAATCAATAATGTCTGTAGTAATATTTTGTATAATAAAAAAAATATACTAACATAGACTTTTTAAAATCAAAAGGTAAAAAAAAGTCATACACAGAAGACTCTGGAAATCGAGAAATCTAAAAAGAATTATAAAATCCTAGATGAAAAATTTCACCAAACATCTGTTCACACGAGGAGTTGAACTTAAGTTGGTGTTGATGTTGAAGTTGATTTGATGCAAGAGTGCCTCTATTTATATGGCTCTCTGATGGGCTTCATGGGCTAACCCCATGGGTTTGGGCTTGGTTGGTCCATGGACATGGCCTTTGGGCCCAATTAATTGAATTTAGGACAATTGATCAAATTCAACTTATTTTTGGGCTTAGTTGGACTTTGACTCAAATAATAATATCAAATTGGGTCAAATTAATCTGATTCAACGGTCATAATAAAACCACGTAGCGTCACTAAAATTTATCTTCAACTTCAATTTGGGACATATGTCAATTTTTAATTGGACCCAAATTTAATGATTTAAAATTTCGTCATTAATTTAATAAATGACGTGACAACTTGTGATTGGTCCAAAATTTCTCATTCAACAAATCCCCTTTCGAGATTTATGCACATATATGGGTGGATCAAATTTGAGATATGGCCAAATTTACGAACAAATTTTTAAGTTTTGTCCAAATTTAATTTGATTTGGATTTAAGATGAAATTTGGAATACACCTGAATTTCAATAAAAGATCAATTGAGATTTTTTTTTTCCTTATCCACAAATTATTTTGATTGAAGATAAAAACTCAACGTTGAATAACTTGAATTTGGAATAAAATTTGGAATATGGACAAATTTTAACTTGGGATGAATTTTAGAACTTTCACCTAACTTAATTTGGAAATAGAGATAAGAACCTAAATTTGGATAAATTTGATATAAAATTTGGAAGATGCACAAATTTTAATTTGAAATTTTATTTCGCTTGAGGATAAAAGTCGGGTGATTTGGTAATCTAGATTTAGGATAAAATTTGGAATATGTCCAAATTTTAATTTGACTTAATAATTTGGCTTGGGAATAAAAGTATGATTTGGTGATTTCGGTGGGATAAAATTTTGAATATACCAAAATTTTAATTTGAGATTTTATTCTTAATAATTTAGCTTGAGGATAAAAGTCTCATAATTCAGTTTTGTGATAAAATTTGGAATATGCCCAAATTTTAATTTGAGATTTTATTTACAATTTAATCACAAGGTTGAAAAATTTTGATTTTGAATAAAATTTGGAATATGGTCAGATTTTAATTTATGATTTTATCCACAATTTAAAATTGACTTTGAATAAAATTTAGAATATATCCAAATCTTAGTTGAAGATAAATTTGAGGTCAAAATCTAATAAGATTAAATTAAATAGGAAATTTATTTAATTTAATTTGAAATTATGATAATAATTTTAGGAAATATGATAAAAAATCTAATATTTTAAATCAAATCTTTTATTTGATTTGGAATTCCTAATTTGTTATGGAACCTAGTGAACCTCTATAAATAGGACTTCAAACCCTTCTATTATCTTCATCCACTCTTCTTCTTCTAATCTTTCCTTTCTCGCTTTTTCCTCTTTTTCTTCCAGTGTTTTCTTCCCAGACAATCAAAGGTAAGAAAGAAAACTTTGCTCCTTTATCTTTTTTTCTTTTTTTTTTTCCTTTTTTTTTCTTTTTTTCTTTCTTTTCTTTTTTTTTCTTTTTTTTTTTAACTTGCCCCCTTACTCTTTTTTTTTTCTTGCGTACGTTTACTAACTTGTCCCCCTTACTATTTTGTACGAGTTAAAGCGCAACTCAAGGGAATACAACCACTTTTTTTGCTAGCCCACCCGTCAATAATCTCGAAGGGTAGGTTTCTCCTCTCATAAGCTTGATTTTGTAACAATAATTCTTTTTTCTTTTTCAATTTTTTTTGTTGCAGAAATATCCGGCCGCGTGACCGAATTTTTGGCGCACATAAGGATGACCTTGGTATGGTCTATCTACTACATGCCTGCTTCCTGATAGTCATGGGGGACCCACAAAGGCTTATGACCCCCTCATTTGTGTACATCTTGATTGTCATGGGAAGGGCCCTGCAAGGCTTACAACTCTCCCATGCTTTCACCCTAGGGAGGATCCCGATAAGGTCTATCTTGTAGCATCGTTCACATATCCTGATCGTCATGAGAGGGGCCCTGCAAGGCATACAACTCTCCCATTCTTTTACCTTAGGGAGGATCCCCCATAAGGTCTACCTTGTAGCACCGTTCGCATATCTTGATCATCAT
>NC_052353.1:16903142-16908278 GCF_009727055.1 Benincasa hispida | reverse complement strand
ACTTTGCAGCGATCAAGTTGAAGGACCGACTCACGATTTTGCCACAGGAAGGTTGAGTCCTTCCTTCATGGGCTGACTTCTGATTTTTAAGAATCATGAGGTGCCTCTCATCAAATGAGACGTGCTCGGCGATTGTAAACCATTGTTCTGCAAAAAAAAAAAAAAAAAAAAAAAAAAAGGTCATAGGGGGAATGAGATTCAATCATAAGGTCCAAAAAAAAACAAAGAAAAAAAAATCAGATTATTCCTAGGGCCGATTGGGATTGCTCCCATGACGACCAGGATATGTGAATAGTGCTACAAGTAGACCTTATCGGAATCTCCCTAAGGTGAAAGCATGGGAAAGTTGTAAGCCTTGTAGGGCCATTCCATGACGATCAGGATATGTGTACGGTGCTACAAGGTAAACCTTATGGGGATCCTCTCTAGGGTAAAGCATGGGAGAGTTGTTAAGCCTTGCAGGGCCCCTCCCATGACGATCAGGATATGCGAACGGTGCTACAAGATAGACCTTTGGGGATCCTCCCTTAGGGTGAAAGCATGGGAGAGTGTAAGCTTGGAGGCCCCTTTCCCATGACGATCAGGATATGCGAACGGTGCTACAAGGTAAGACCTTATCAGGATCGCGCCTAGGGTGAAAGCATGGGAGAGTTGTAAGCCTTGCAGGGCCCCTCGCATGATAGATCAGGATAAGTGAACGGTGCTACAAGGTAGACCTTTATCGACATCCCCCTAGGGTGAAAAGCATGGGAGAGTTGTAAGCCTTGCAGGGCTTCTCCATGAGGTCAGGATATGCGTACGGTGCTACAAGGTAGACCTTATCGGGATCCTCCCTAGGGTGAAAGCATGGGAGAGTTGTAAGCCTTGCAGGGCCCCTCCTAAAGAAAGCCTCTCAGTCCCGGTCCACACAAAATCCCGACGGTATGCAAATCGTGTTTCGAGATTGGTCGAGTAGGGAGAACATGCTATTCCTGGAGCTAGAGTTGGGAGACGAGTTGAAGGACAAGATCTATCTGGCCACCTTTCTATCCTGTTGGTTATGTCATTTTGTATTTCCCCAAAAGGAAGGTTATCTTCGCCCCGGGGTCTTTATAATGACTTGCTTTATGGCTCATGAAACTGTTTATAGTCTCGCTATTCCAGTCCTGGCTAACATCTATCATGGCCTAAGTTGATAGCATAGGCTTCGAACCGCATCGGGCATATGGACTTTCACTTCCCCATGCATTATGTCCATGGTTGGCTGGCCCATTACTTCGACACACATTACTCTGTTCCTATAGATGTTCGAGGCCCCAAGATGGCCCATTTTTTTGGTGAAGGTGGCTCGATTTACTTCAACGAGTACGAGGCATGGGAATTGATCCATAGCGGCGCATGTATTCAGTGGCATGCAAGTATTCACAACAGGAGCATGCATGAACACCTAACTGATAGTAGACACCTACCTCTCCCGAAGTCCAGTTATTTTTGCAGCATGTGATCAAATTACTTATCCTCCCAGTGTGGGGATGTTCGAATTACAGAGTCGTATAGTCTCTTTCGCTTCGATCGACAATTTGGCTTCCATTAGGACATTCCGAATGATATAGGGGAAATACCTCCCACCCTTACGCCGAAAAACATTTTATATTACTGGAGAGTGTGAATGAGACGCAAGCCCTTGTCTCAGGTATTCCTGTCGGCCCGTACATTGGATCCGTACACCCATGTTACCCCGTAATTCATGGATTGGTTGTTAACGAAGCACGGGAACTACTTCGAAGAGAATCGTCATCTGTTAGTGACTAGTGATATCCCTCCAAAGCGCCACCAAGACTATCCAAAGGTAAAGGAACCAACCATGGAGGGAAGCAGCTTCGCCTGACTGAAGGGGCGGCAACGATCACACAAAAAGACGCTTCCAAACCAATTGAGGAGGATAGTCGAAGTAGTATTGACGACCACTATTGGAATCGATGCTCCAAAAAACACAGAGCATCGAATGCCATTTTTTTTTTTTTTGGCTCAGAATTGATCGATGGCTCCTAACGCCTCTCATCTCACTGGTACGTCGTTTTATATTATTATTATTATTATTATTATTAATTTATTAATTATATTTTTTTGTAACGTTAACATTTCAGTTTCCCCCTTTTTTTTTTTTTTTGGTAGTCGCCCCTGAAACCTCTCTTTCCAAGGACTTGAAATCAACGAAGCGAAGAATACTTTAATGGGCCCTTTTTGGTCGTTGGACTTCAGTCATTGAGGGAGTTTGCGTACCTCTGAAGCGCTGCCAGTGGATCTCGATGCCCAAGTCCTTCAAGGCTCGTGGCTTCCCCGGAGAGTCCCTTGTAGGCCAAATGAGGCGGTGTGTTTTTTGGAAACATTGAAACGTTCAGAATTAGTTAAGCCAAGGAAACTAGTTGCCCCTTGGCCTGCCTGGGCAGGAAGGGTTTCCAACCCGGAGAAGTGTCGAGGGTCTTGGCAAGTCCAAGCGACAATGAGCTCCCGAGGCGAGCAAATAGGGCACTACCTTCGATCGTTATCGAGATTTCCGAATTCTATGCTGCCATTGTGATTTCCGACGTTCGATGCCACACAGCCTCGACCATGTGGAAGACTATGCACAAGAAGATCATGTGTACCCCTTTCGAGAAGGTTCTTAGTCTGGAGAAAGAAACGCATGAGATATTACGAGCCATTTCCAACATTTGTGGTGCCAACTGTTGACACTTATAATGCTTCAGTATGAATGAATGTTATTAAATGCTAGTAATGATGCGATACTACTACTATTTATGCGTTAATTAGGGATTCATCAAGTAGTATGCCTTGCGTTGTCACAAGTTTCCTTACGACGGAACCAAGTGTAATTCCACCACAAGTTTCTCGGTATGATTCGAGGTCGAACACGGGGAAATGATGCCGGTTATTGCGGTATGTTCATGGTATATGCGACCGAGTTTTTAATTCTTTATAAAAGGTGTGTACAGTATGTAAATTGCAATAAAATAAAGGAAAGCGGTAAAAATACGAATAAAACATAAAAATACAATAAACCTAAGCTAGATGTTACAAGATACAGGATTTATGTGCAAGATACTAGGATTAAGGTTGGCTGTAAAGATTGTGCAAAGACGTGGGATGCGACGACAAGTCTTGTGAACAGATTAGAAAGAGAAGGATAAGTATTACAAATAACGCAAGTTCTTAATTGAATTGAAGGTACGAATATTGTTCCGCTCTTCTCTTGGCGTACACCTCTCAGTGATCGGCCACATTTCCTACATGTCTGTGGTGAAACAGAGTCTAACGTAATAAACGCAAGGTTGCTTCCATGTCTGGAAGTAATACTCGCTTTAGTTAATGCACTCTTCTGACCTTCTCTCGATAGATCAGAATGAAATCTTCACTTCTGCTCTCACAGGTATAGATGTCGTCTAGCATGTTTTAGCTAAACGTATTTTATAACTTTAATACATATTAAGTTCTTGGTGATTCATATTGCTCATCAAAGGATTAAGAAAACATCATGAAGAAAGTGACTAATGGGTGAATGGAGATAGACAGAAAATGGTAAACGAAATCTATCGAAACATTTAATATTTCTACTAAGTGTTTGATACATGATGTGGGAATGAAGAGATAAAGAGAATATGGAATACAATGAAAGAGAGATAGAATAGATATAATCTGGTGCCAATGTCTTAATACAGATTCAATGGGGATCTGCTTGCCGGATAGGATGGTTTCGATGGCAGGAAGAGCTTCCCTCTCAGGCTTGCTCCACCGGTAGCAGGTGTCTCTTCATAGAGCTTCGATCGAGTATATGACAGGTCGGATCTGAGATTTACCTCTCGGCCGTATCTCTCTTCCCAGATTTCTTCTCTTCAGCACTCAGCTTAGCCTTTTCTCTCTAAAATCTTATAGCACCTAGCCCAGTATCAAATGGCATATTTTTCTCTGAAATCGCTGGGGTATTTATAGGAGCAGATCTTTGACTCTGGCCTTGCGGTCCCCACTTGATTGTTATGGTAATTCCGGAGATGGAGGGATTTTATTCCTTCTATTATGCAATCAAACCATCAATTCTGCACAACCGTTAGTTGTACACGTGTCTCAATCTCCCACTCTTGCGTTGCTCAGTTGCATCTTTTGATCATAGGTTCGCATACGGTGTTTGTTTTTATTACCACATGCGGTTGAAGTATAGCTTTGGACCTACTATCGCATTGCGCCGTTACTTCGATAATTGTCTCTTCATGGTTGATCTACAGGCACAATGTTACAAAAATGCGTTGATTAGTTTCTCATGAGCCTTGAGCGCAAGCGGTGACTTGGTCTCCTACAAAACAGAGTAAAGTTTGGCTTGTCTTCCATCTTTATGGCGTTAGTGGGTGTAATTGCAAACATTTATAATTATTGTCATATTAGGTTAATTTTCATACAATTGGCGCATAATTACTAACTTTTGGCCGCAATATCTAGATAAGGTGGCATAAATAACTTGTATTTCTACAAGTTATCACACCCCCAAATTTAGATATATGCTTGTCCTCAAGCATATCTTCTACTAAGGCAATCATGCTCTATTCCTATCCTATATTTCTGTGATGATTGGTTGCTCCGAATGTTACACTTAGGCACATTACCTGACATCTCACTTTCCTTCTATCCTTGCTAATTCTTAGCAAGCCTTACTTTATTCTTCTATGTAACAAAATTATGCTCAAAGACACTTTTCGAGTTTTCAAAATAGAAAGTTTCTCTCTTCTTTATCAAAACAACTTGATGTATCTATATGTGGTGAGCAAAACTTTTCGTCATTTATTCACTTAGAGATAGTTGGTCATGGTTACACCCTTCGTTTTGGCTTGTCCCCACGAGTGTCATGCGAACATCCAACTACGGTAGTGTACCAATTCTAACTTTAACTCATGATAATCAGAGGAGTTGTCCCTTGCATTCTTCTCTGTTTTTTTTTTTGGATTATACATCGTTGTTCTTGGAAACCCACCATTTTGGCTTGCTTCTACGGGTGTCATACGAACATCCAACTATGAGCAGGCTCCTTTCACAACTAAACTTTTATCAGTTTTGGAACAGTTTTCCAATTTTCCCTTGCGCTAACATTGAAGTTTTGCAAATATAAAT
>NC_052353.1:16859493-16903137 GCF_009727055.1 Benincasa hispida | reverse complement strand
ATATTACACGAAAATGGACACATTTTCTGAAATACTACATACTTCTGAGTTCATCTGCTCAGACCTTCCCCAACCCCAAATTTAAAGATGAGCAACATCCTCATTGCGTTTTATGGATAGACTAGACAAACACTTAGAAGAAAATTCCAAAAAGAAGGTTTGAGCAGGATTTTGAAAGATAAAAGGTAAAGTACTGCTAAACTAAGAATTAACTAAGTGTTAGGTAGAATTTACTAAGTACAGGAAATGTTTCTCAGTGTAAAAATATAATACATCATAGCAACGCAATGAAGATCGTAAAAATACAAGACTAAAAATATAGCAAAGATTAACAAAGTAAGATAAAGAATGAGGCACAGGTAAGGAGTAGGGTGAATTATGTACTTTAATTGTATTGACTATTAACAGAGTATGCGAATATATTACAAATGGTCGCATTACCAACAAAATTTTCTCAGCCTTGTACAAGAGTCAAAGAATTTGGTAAAGTTACAAAATAATAAACGAATTGAATACAAGTATAGAATGGTCGCATTAAAACATGAAATTGAAGAAAGAATAAAAACTAAGGTTGAAGAGCAGGGGGATCTGGTGGAGGGTATTGAGGCGGTGCAACAGAGCCATCGTAAAAAGTGAAGTGCTGCCTTAGATGTGGAGGCACCATCGGACCATGCAGATAAGCGGTAAGGAAGTTGAAGTACTCTAGATTGCGCTTTGTTATTAGTCGTTGGTGTTGAAAGATCTTGTGCATATTGCGCTGGATATTGATGAGTGCTTCCCTTGAAGTTGCAGCACTGCGTTGAATCTCATCAATGCGCTCTATTGCTACCTCAAATCGATGGTTGAAGAAGTGATGCTGCTGAGAGACAAGTTATTGCTGTTGGGCGAAGAGGGTTCTCATTTCAGCTAGCTCAGCAGCCAATAAGGTGGAGGATTGTTGTGCCTGCAATGTCTCGCCAACACCGTTTTGGGGTTAGGCAGATGTGCCTTCACCCAAAGCGTGTGGGTCATCAACTTGCGGCGGTGGGGTAGTGGGATTTGGTGATGAAGTTGTTGGTGAAGGTGGGGCTACTGGTTGAATAAGAGAGTTGAGGATAAGAGGAAGATTGGTAATCGGTTCACGAAGATGGGAGGAGGTTTGCGCTGGCGGGCTTGGAGTGCTCGGAGACCTGATGACTAAGGGAAGAGAGTTTATGGGCTCTGGATCATGCATCAGTGACTCATGTACCCTATCTTTTCCCTTATCTTCTCTTTTTCTTCTTTTTGGTCTGGGTTCCTACAACGCATTCAAATCAATCGCAAGTCTCTTTGCTGGCAGTTTCGGACAATGTGGGGAATCATCGAGGAGCATCCTCAGAATTTTGATGTTGATGAGGCCGTGAACTTCTGGCATGGGCTCCTCATCAATGCCTACACCCGCACTTAGGCATAAACTTGAAACGATCCACGGGAAGAAGTACTGGCCCTGTATATCCCCCACTAGTGCTCTGATCTGCCCTGCGATCAACCTTCCCACGTCAATAGGAATGTCGCGCGCAATACAATATGCGGCCATCACCCGATCCCTTTATACAGTTCTATCATGCATTGTTGGGATCAGCCGCTTCTTGACCAAATAAACCCAGAGCCTTCCCTCTGGTAGCAAAGACTTAGACTTTAGAGTGCGGATGCCTTTAGGGGAGACTGTCCATCTTGTGCCTGGTTGCGCTAGTACCTTCAACGCGTCTCTCATCAGTTCTTCTGGAGGATCATCAATGATTTTGTTCCCTGGTGCATCAGGGTTATCCCTCATCTGATAAAGTTCATTGATGTCCTTCGCGCTGAAGTGTACTGTCTCTCCCTCAACAGTAACCGCATCCCTATTTCCGTGCAGACACCCGCGATAGAAGTCTCGCACTACCTGAGGCACGATGATGGATGGGCACTGATAGAAATTGTCCCACCCATGCTCCACAATGACACTCGTGATGAGATCAGATAGTGGGGTTAGCGCAAGGTAGAAGCCCATCTCGATCAGCATGTCATCATTCTTCTTTCTTTTAGCTGATCACTTCTTGGTCGATGCAGGCTCACTGCTTTCTGCTACGTCTTTGCATCTTGCTTGCGCAAGGCGGGCTGCTTGCCTTAGTTTCTTTTCCCGCTCCTTGCGCTGTTCCTCTTTCTCACGTTTAGCGAGTTCTTTGCCCTTACTTTTATACAAATGCTTCTTGTTAGCTTCGCACTTTCTCCCCTTCTCTTCCAAACACAGTCTTTCCTCTTCTTCCTTCTTTCTCCTTTCTTCTTCTTCTGCCTCTCTCTCTTCTCTCTCGAACTGCTCAGAGGCTCGCAATAGGCGCTGATCCTCTTCGCGTTTCTGGATCCCTTCAAGTCGAGCAAGCTCGTTATTTCTTTGCATTTCTTCAAATTCTAATCTTCTTCTTCTGTTCCCTTCTGCGATGATTAGCTTGCCCCACTCCATATTTTCTTGCTTCTCTTCTTCTTCGTTTCTTCTTCTTTCCTCTTCTTCTAGTGCTAACATTAATTGTTAAGGGTCGATGCTAGACCCTTGCAGTTCATTCTCCTTGCGACACCGCATTAGGAGGTTCCCTCTATTTCTTCTCCTTCGCCCGTCGCAATTAATTATGTTGCTTTAGGTTGTGGCGGCTCCATCAATTGCATTGTTTTCCCCCTATCCTCCCTTACGGAGTTCGACTCTCCATTCTTCTTGGGGCTTGCAGCCCTCTGCTTTGCTTTTTCTTCTTCTCTCAGGCGCCTCTTCTCCTTTTGGTGCCACCTTCTTTCTTCCTTCTCCTCACTCCTCTTCTTCTTGGCCTCTTCATCTTCATCATCATCCTTTTTCTCTTTGTTCTTTCTGGACTTGTGATGATGCGACGACTCTGCCTTTCTAGCCTTCTTTTCTTTTCTCTTCTTCCTTCTCGGCCTCTACTGCCTTCTTCAATCTAGCTTCGGCTTCCTTCTCTGCCTTAGCTGCCTTCAACTCTTCCTTCTCTGCCTTAGCTGCCTTCAACTCTTCCTTCTTGGCCTCTTCTGGCAGCACACCCCCTGCAATCTCCTCCATCGCAAGGTCAAGGGTTATTAACTCTATCTCCACTTCTCCGACCTCTTCAACTGCGATCTCATTTTCTTCTCTTTCAATGATCGCAATTTTCTCTTCTTCTATTTGTGGGGGCTCATAAAAAATTTCTACGATGATGGTGGATGCTGGCGTTGGCAAGCCTTCAGTGCTTCCTCCTCTTTTGAATGCAGGAGGCCCAAGGGATTTCTCTGGGTTCTTTCGGTGGGTCTGGGGACAGAACGGGTTTGGGTGGCAAGCCTATGACTGGCAGCCAGGAATGCTGCCTCTCGCATGGATGCTTGGTCATGAATGGAAGGTGAAGCAGGTTGGTTTGGTGTTTGGTTGGCCATTGAAACGAGTTGTAAGGTCTAGTAACTTCAAGCTTTTGGGAGAAAAAAACAGGATTCTGAAAGCAAAATGCTAGGGTTTCGATTTGCTGGTAAAGAGTTTCCAAAGACGGGGAAGGGGTATTTATAGGTTGGCCCATGGTGGGGCTCAATCCGATTCGCGCGGCGACTGACCTCGAGCATCTCAACAGGCGCGTCGTTCCACCTCCCGAATTTTTGGAATTTTTCAGAAAAAGTTTCCTTTCACCTGCCAAGCCATAATTGCTTGGGGATACGAATCGATTAGACTTCTTCCCGAATTACTTGACAAAATTTTATTTAATATTTTATTTGAATGGACGCATAATAAGTTATAACACATTGTGTTCAATAATGCAACTGTATCTTTGTAGAGGGCAGGCAACAGCGCATATATCCATGCAACACACCCCTTAACCAACGCGTTTCTGGAGGATACCTCGACATATTTGACTAAGGATGAGCAAAGGACATATACGAGTGCAACACACTCTTAACTCAATACAATTGAGTTTGGTGATCGCAATGCATTCCGAGTAGGTTTGGGATGCGTCCATTGTCATCTTGCTTTCTTGTTGTTGAATGTTTTATTTTCGTAACTTATGTTTTACACAGGTATTTTATTATTATTATTATTATTATTATTATTATTATTATTATTATTATTATTTATTTTTCTTTATGACTCAATCATTCACAAATTAAAGCTCATACACTAACTACAGAAAACTCAAAGAATTAAAGGCAGGAATGAACTAAATGCACAAAAGTAACGGAAGAATGAAATTCGAAGAGTCAAAAAATGCATTAAATGAATCATTAAAACTTGGTTCATAAATCAAAGAAGGAATTTAGTAAGCAGAATAAATGTAGTATCGAGATATGGACCGAAATTTTGCGTTGTCTTTGATGCTCGCAGTCCATATCTCTGTAGGCGGTCAGGCTTGCCTGCTCAATGTCTTCACGGACATTGCTCTTTCCCAATTGATCCCGGGGCTTCAGAATTGCTGGGCAGTGTTCCAGGTGTCCAACTTCTCAGGTCAGAAGCCAGTTGGCCCACTTGGATCTCTAGATTTCGTATAGAGGATGCTTGGGCTTGCATTACTACATCGTTCTTGTCAATGTATTGTTTCAGCAACGCCTCTAACGATCCTCCCGAGGTGTTAGATGATGATGAAGGTTGGTGGTTTTTCGGTCTTGATTGCCCCTGATTATGGTGAAACGGAGGATTCCCTCTGCTGCCCCCTTGATGGTTCATTGGCCTCCCTAGGTTGGGATTGCCGCCCCAACCAAAGTTAGGATGGCTCATCACCCCGGATTGTAGGTGTTGCTGAATGGGTTGTTCTGGATAGCACACAGTTGCTGCAGATTCAATGGGCATCCTTCAGCTCTGTGAGCCCCTCCACAATTAACACAACCAATTGTGGCCACTTGAGCTGGCGCAGCGGGTTGCACTGATTGTGGAGCAATGGCTCCTTGATTAATGGCCATTGATTGAAGGATCGAGGTTACCGTGGCCATCTGAGTGGCCAATGTAGTCATTGTCTCTGCCGAGACAATGGCTTTTTCAGCTTTTCTTCGATCGACACCTTGGCCTCCATATCCATCATCTATCCAGTCATCCATATTCCTTGAGATGTGATCAAGGATGACTTTAGCCTCAGTGTATGTCTTATCCATAAAACCTCCTGCCGCAGAGGCATCAGTAATAGCCTGTGTTGCTTTGTTCAGGCCATTATAGAATGTTTCCATCAAGACATAATCAGGAATCCCGATATGCGAGCGGTTTTTCACCAATTTTTGTTCAATATTTAGCACATCCTTCCATCTTCTTGCATCGACAGCCGGTGGGAAGAACTTCTTCATAAATTGCTCAACCAATTGCCCTCATGACGTGATTTCATTGGGCTCTAGTGAATAAGCCCACTTCTTAGCCTCATCCCTCAAGGTGTAAGGGAACAAATATAACCTAATGTTCTCTGGAGTCACGCCAAGTAGGGAGAAGTTGCCGCACATCTCAACGAAGCTGGTTAGGTGGGCATGTGGGTCTTCACCTTGCAGACCCCCAAACTGCCCTACTTTCTGAATCATTTGTAGCATGACCGGCTTGATCTCAAAGTGGGCATTCTCCTCAACAATTGGCCTTGAGATTCCAGGCGAAAAATCGTACAGGTTGGGTGTCGCATAGTTTCGCATTGGGATATTGCGATCGGCTGCCAAGAATACAGGATCCTGGGCCGGTCGAACAACCCCTTGATTCATATCTGGCACCGCATTATCGTTATTATTTGCCATGCTGGCTGCCATTTTTTGCCGATTCCTATTCTGGCGTATCCTCGTGTGGAAGGTTCTCTTGATCTCAGGGTCAACTACGAATTCCGGTTCAGAACCAGAACTCATAAACCGTCAGGCTGCTCTCCACGTTAAATAACCAGTACAATGAGATCTGTCCTACAAAATACCAAAAACCACTCAAATAATAAACCATTGACCAGCTCCCCGGCAACGGCGCCATAAACTTGTTGACACTTATAACGCTTCGGTATGAATGAATGTTATTAAATGCTAGTAATGATATTTTTGTGCAGAATATGCGTTAACACAATACAAGAATTGCGATAATAGGAAATCATTGGTTGAGCGCAACTTCACCGCAAGGCTTTGCGTTGATTGTGCTCGTAAAAATTCGCCCAAGAAGGATCACCGCAACATGGTCAGCGCAACATGGTGGACGCATCTGGGTGAAAGGACAATTAAGCACGATGGGACAAAAAGCTGATGATAGTCGAATCCAAATTAAGTTAATAGCCGATAACGGTCACAAAGTATATTCACCTTTTTCGGTGACAATTATTCGGCGCATCAGTCAGGAATTAAAGTTGTCCCATCTGTACAACCAGGAGAGAGAAGCCGCCTTTCACCATGGATGCTCTATAAATAGCAAGGGCATTCTTCAGAGAAGGGGTTCAGCAGTTAGAGATTTCATACTTCAGTTCGCACGATTTTGATCCTAGTTTTATTTCATTTTAAGGCGAACGCGAGAGAGGAAGTTTTGCCGGCAGATCATTTCGGTAAGCTTGGGAGAGCGCCAGGAGTTTCAAGGACAGAGAGAGGGTCAACGCCTGCGGAAGTGGGAACATCTTTAGAACATAATAGAGATTTCAGTGTAAAAGCCTCGGTCAGCAAGGAATTACTACCCGACAATCTACCTTTAACTTCCATTGTCATTTTGTACTCAACTCATTTATAAAAATAGAATTTCCTTCTCTATACTTGTTCACTCTCTGTTATTCACGCATGAGTAGCTAAATCAGTTGAATGGGTTGAGAAGCATTTCGCTAGCACAACTAGGGAATCTTCATTCTTTGCGATTATCTTGTTTATGTATGCTTCATTCGTCCATTAGAGATACTCGGGAAGGTAGTCTAAGGACAGGATCTAGACTTGGGAAGGTCAGGTTAGAATCTAGACTCATAAAAGCCAGATTAAAACACATAAACAAGAGATAGAAGCTTAGGAATGAGCACTATTTGTTATCAACGCATCGCATGAATCCAAGAGATAGGATATGATTGTATGTAGTCACCTTGCTTTTATGCATTTTGCATCATCGCATAGGACAAGAGTAGAGACTTAGAGATGAGATCTATGGACATTTTGCATTCAACACATACGTCCTAGATTTAGGAACATCGCATTTGCATTGGAAAATGACTTGCTGTGTATAGTTGTAACATGATCGCATAATCTGACGCATTCCCAAGTAACACTAGCTAAAGTTCTTCTCAACTCGTTCATCACATACTCATTGCATCTATCACACAACTGCCTTTTCTCAAATCCGCCGCATTTATTTATTTTTCATCAACGCAAACAACAAACCCAAAGACTTATTTATTGATACGGTTACCGCAAAGGCTTTCATAAAAATTACCAACACAATCTGTTTTCACAAGTCCCTGTGTTCGACCCTAGACTTACCAGGAAACTCAGAGGAATTTACACTTAGATTCTGTTAAGGAAAGTTGAGTTCACAACACAATTTCATCATCGCATAGCATCCACATTTCCACTTCATAAAACCAAGCATCAACAATCTCGCCTTGTGGAGATTCCATCATTTGCCTCAAGATGTTGTGGGTGATGAGGGAGCTCTGCTCTTGCTCCTGCAAGACTTCTCTTGAGCGGCTACAAGTGACAGGTCCCATGTATGAGCCGTTTGTGGAGGAAGCCTTGGATGTCATCTTCTTAGGTGCCATTTTCCTTGTTTGGATACTGAGAGAGAGATGAGAGGTAGAGATGTCCCACTGGACGTGCCAATTTGTTCACACGAGGTTTCCTGAGAAATGTGTTTCGTGGAGTTGAACTTGAGTTGTGTTTGATGTTGAAGTTTATTTGATGCGATGTGGTTCGATCTCTAGTACTGATCCTCTAATTCTCTCTCAGTTGGGTGAATGTGTTTGACTTGAAGAACAAAAAGCACTGAACATTCTTGAAATAGAAGTCTTGGAAGACCTTTGTGTCTTCAAGGGTCTTCTGTCTTCTAGGAGTGCAACTTCAAGAGTCTTGGGAGTCTTACTTGTTAATGAATCTCTAGGCTCTCTGAATGTAGAAAAATCCCCCCTGAAATGAGAAGAGTGCCCTATTTATAGGGCTCTCTGATGGGCTTCATGGGCTGGTTAGTCCATGGGCATGGCCTTTGGGCCAATTAATGGATTTAGGGCTAATTGAATTTGGGTCAAATTCAACCTATTTTTGGGCTTAGTTGGACTTTGTCCCAAAATAATAATCAAAGTAAGCCAAATTATCTTATCTGATTCAACAGTCATGATAAAATCATGTAGCGTCACTGAAATTTGTCTTCGACTTCAATTTGGGACATATGTCAATTTTTAATTGGACCCAAATTTAATAATTTAAAATTTCATCATAAATTATAAATGACATGGGTAACTTGTGATTAGTCCAAAATTTCTCATTCAACAACATTCTTAACTATTTATTGCACGGTCAAAATATATAAAAAGAACTAAAAGTTAAGATGTGAAATTAAATTAAATTAGTATAACTTCTTCAATTAAAAGGTAAAAGCTTATAAATAAAAGGAAAAAAAGAGAACAAAAAAACAGATAAAAGAAAGAAAGCCTACCGTTGTAAGGATTTTTTATTAAAGAAAATTAATAAATGGCAATAGAAGCACTCCCCCCCCCCCCTCCTGGTTGAAAATCCTCTCGCTATGCCACTGTAGAAGCTCAGCCCTCGTTTTGCCTAAGCGAAAATCCACAGTCACCGCTCGTGCTCCGTCGCGTCGCTCGCAGTTTGCCAATGGAAGCTGCGTCGGATCGGTGAACTGCAGCCTCTAGTCGCACCGTTTGTCCAGCCCAGTCGCATGTCAAGTTCGCCGTTCGTGGGTTTTGTTCCGTTGCTCGAATCTGTCCAGCCGCCATTGTCTCGTCATCCAGCCCGGTCCATGTAGCCCAAGTTCTCTTCACCTTACCGTCAGATCCGCGCAGTCACACCAGATCCGTCGCCTAGCTCCGAACTCTTTCTGTCGCCACCACTGTTGCTTGTGCTTGAATCTTGGAGTGTTTGGTTAAGATAGAAGTCTTTTAGAATTTCCTTTGGGGATTTTAGAATACTCAGTTGATTTTGGGTAAAATTGTGAATGACCATCATGTTTATGCCATATATTTGAGTGTTGGAAGAGTTTGAAGGTCGAAAGCGGATTGTGCGGTGTTGCAAAAGTTGTTTTAGGTTGGACAATCAAACTTTTGGTTATGGATTTGATCTTGGACCAAGCCACAACTTTGGTAAGTTAAATTGGGGTTCGTTGGATTAAATGTGGTATGTTATGGTTTTGACTCCAAAGATTGAATTCTAGTGTTTGTGTTTTGTGCTAAGAAAATTAATTCGAGAGTTACTTTGTTGGAGATTAGTTGCTTGAGTTAATTTTGGAATTTCGATTCGAGGTAAGTAACTTACTACTGGAACTGCCCTAGTAACAGAAAATGATAATTATGATTTATTGAGGATTATTGGTTAGCATGATATTATGTATGCCTTCAATAATTGAGCTTTTAAAGGACTAGAGACAAATATTGATAATTATAATTTATTGAGGATTATTAGTTAGCATGATGTTTATGTATGTCTTCATTGATTGAGGTTTGAAAGGACTAGATGTGCATAGAGATATTTGAATGCTAGCATAATTATTTGAGTATATTTGTAACAACCCAAGTATGTATATAAATGTTATAGAAATTTATAAGTTGAATTTTAACTTTAAATTAATTCTAAGACTAGTTGGAGAAGAGCAATTTTAAATTTCGCACGTTAAGATTAAAGGTGGTACATAACTAATAAGTAAAACACATAAAACATTAGTTTGATAATTAAACAAATAACAAAGTAATAAAATTTCTAAGAAATAAAATAATGATGATATGGGAAGATTTTTTTTAAGTAGAAAAATCTAGTAAGTTTAAGAACAAAATAAATAGATAAAATAACTAAAAACGTTGAAGAAATATTTAGATAAGTTAAAATAATAATAATAATTGAATGAAGTTGGTTAGAAAAGAGATAACAAGAAAACAATAATAAAAATGATAATAAATAAATCTGTTAGTAAGATAGAGAGAGAGATAAATATTAAAAAAAAAAAAAAAAAGAAAGAGAGAAAGCCGGTTAAAAAAAAGAGAAACACAAAAAGAAAGAAAGTTGCTTCGAGTAAAAAAAAAAAAAAAAATTGTGGCGGTAGACCACTTCTATAAATAGGAGTGGTAAGAAGTGGTGAGAAAGAAGTTGGACAAGAAGAAGAAGAAAAAAGAAGAAAAAAGAAGAAGAGGAAGAAAGAATATTAGGTAAGTTATTTTACTTTTACTCTTTCTTTCTCCTTAAAATTATTCTACATTTTCATTTCCTTTCTTCTTAAAATTATTCTTCTATTTAATTTCATTCCTTTCATGAAATTAATTACTAACATTACTCTCACTAATATTACTACTAATGTATGTTAAATATTAATTAATAATACTATTATTTCTACTACCACTATAGAAACTGTTATTATTATTATTGTTCTCGCTTCTACTTTTCTACTATACTATTAATATAAGGTTGTTATCTATAAAATTAATATTATCGTTATTATTATTACTATTAATTCTACTACTGCTGCTATTAATGTCGCTACTACTATTAATAATATTGTTATACTGCAAATATTAGTATTAGTATTAGTATTGGTATTAGTATTAATACTATTATTATTAGTATTTATTATTATTGCTACTACCTACCTACTACTTTTATTATTGTTATTATAATTACTATTGTTACTATTATTACTATGATCACTATTACTATTGTTGTTGTTATTATTATTGCTACTACTTTCTTATCATTATTCTACTATGACTATCATTATTATTATTATTATCGTCGTTATTATTATTCTAGTATTATTATTATTAGTATTATTTTACTATTACTATTATTATACTAATACTATTATTATTATTATCATCACCAACATCATCATCATTATCGTAATCATCATCATCATTGTTAAATAATTAAGCATAGCTATGTTAGTACTCTCAAGATTTAATAATTATGATTTTATAAATAACTAAGCAAGATATGTTCATTAAATTCCTTAATCCAAAAGTCTTAAAACTAGTTTTAATGATAGGTGTTCTTTATGAAATCTATAGGACCAAACCATAAGGAATAATTAGGATCAGAGCTGAGGTAAGTAGTTTATCTCACCCTCTCTTTAAGTGTTTTAGGGTAGTGAACCTTTGCTGTGTAGCATAATTATGTTATTGTTATGTTGCATTACATGTTTAAAACACGTTTCTTGACAAAGGACCTCATGCATTATATTTGTTCACGTTGATGAAGTAAGGTTAAATTTTAATTAGATAATGGTTATGCTTTCAGGGCTAGCAGGGCATGTATGGTTGCACCCCTCTAGGCCCAATTCTATGTCGAGTTTATGCTAGAGACTAGCAGGGTATGTATGGTTGCACCCCTATAGTCCAATCTTACGTTTATGCTAATGGTTGATGTTGGATGCGACTCTACCCCTACTGACTGCATGACCCGCTAATTATCAGATGGATTAGTTTCTGCTTAAGTCCTCATCTTTCTACCAGGGCGGAGGAACTTACGTTGGAAGTGTAACTGACCACCTCATTTTATTAAAAGTATATGTTTTCGGTCCCAATCATTGTTTTCATGACATGTTGCATGTGATTTTGCATTTAGTCACTACATTAAGTGAGAACTACTTATTGGGTATATTATATACTCATCCTATTTATTATTATTGTTATTATTATTATTATTATTATTATTATTTTATAGATTTTGTAGGTAAGGACGCTGAGTAGGAGGCATGACTAGACGTCGCTTAAAGGGCCAACCATCAAACTCACTATTTTGGTCATATATGTATTTTGTTCCACTATGCTAATGTTTTATGAATCTTGTTGTTTTATAAAATAAAATTTTTGTATAGTTTGCCTAGTGGGTGGAATGCGTTGACACTTCAGAAGAAACAAGCTTGAACATATACCTTGGGAGTATCAACAAGATAAGGTGATGCTGACATTTCTCATACCGCGACAAAGGTAATAGTGAGTTAGAACACAATCATCAATGCTATTGGCGTTTGAACTCTATAAATTGCGCCTTAGATATTCACTTCAAACCATTCGAGCTTCTATCCTAAGGTAGATCTTTGTGATCACAGATGAGAGCATGAGCAAGATTTTCTTTGAGGATTCTTCACCTCCACAGCCCATTCCGAGTGACGATCGGAGTTACACTGAAGATAGAGCTCGAGAGAGATTGTTTTCATCTATCCTTCCATTTCTCTTCTTACCTCTGTATTGTATTACATTTTGGCTTAAGACATTAATACAGTTTGTAATCAATGCATATCTTAGTTCCTTCAACACCATCTTCATCATCTTCTTCTTCTTTATAATCATCTACATTCATCATTTAGTTAAGCATCGAAGACAGTCGCATACTCAATCGTGCAGCCTAGAGATAGGACGCATGTAGCAACCCACCGAGAAGCGTGTGTTGCACGAGTATAGTGAGTTAGTACTCTTTGCTTGATGTGAGGCTAAAGCAATGCTTGTCTATGAGCTATCCCAATGCTTGTCCATGAGTTGACTAGCCACAACTAACTACCTGAGAAGGTAAGTAGTGGAACACACTAAAGCATTGTTCCTAGAGATAGACACGATTTTATGCTCGATGCAACCATGCATTATAGAGATATAGGCATGCGGCTGGCCACCGAGAAGTGTATGATGACCGTCGACGCATGGAGATTAACGCATAACATAAGACAAGCATATTTTCCTCTCTTCTTTTCCAACCAATAATTACCTTTAACTAACCTCACCAAGAAGAATGATCCTTTTGTCTGGAACCAAGTATGTGAACAAAGCTTCTAGGAACTGAAAGAAAGATTGACCACAACCCCTATTCTCACTATACCTGACGGATCAGGGGGTTTAACTGTGTACAGTGACACAGCAAAGAAAGGGCTTGGTTATGTCTTGATGCGACATAGAAAGGTAATAGCATATGATTCAAGCAACTAAAACCTTATGATCAAAACTATCCTGTTCATGACTTGGAGTTAGCCGCCATAGTCTTTGCTTTAAAGATATGGAGACATTACTTATATGGGGAAAAGATCAAATCTATGTAGATCATAAAAGCCTTAAGTACTTATTTACCCAGAAGGAGTTAAATATGAGGAAACGAAGATGGCTAGAATTGGTCAAAGACTATGATTGTGAGATCCTCTATCATCCAGGAAAAGCTAATATTGTGGCCGATGCTCTTAGCCGAAAGTCAGCTCACACAGCAACTCTAAGTATCATCTCCAAAGACATAATGGATGACCTTGAAAGAGCTGAGATCTCACTAATACTAGAAACCATCATAACACGAATAGCACAGCTAACTTCAAGTCTTGCTTTAAGGGAAAGGATAATAAATGCACAACAAATAGATAAATACCTAAACAAACAACTGCAGTAAGAGAATGGAGAAATTGATGAATTCTCTACAGCCCCAGACTCTGCATTACTCTACTGTGGATGTCTATTTATACTAGATGATGAAGAAATCAAGAAAGAACTACTGAAGGAAGCTCACAAATCATGCTTTTCAATACATCCTGGGAGTCCAAGATGTATAGAGACTTGAAAGCACATTACTGGTGGTGTAACATGAAAAAGATATAGCCGACTATGTAAGTAAATGTTTGGTTTGTCAACAGGTGAAAGCTCTAAGGCAACGACCACAAGGACTCCTCCAGCCTCCAATGTTCTAGAATGGAAATGGGATCATATTTCCATGGACTTCATCTCAGGACTCCCGAGAACTGTTAAAGGCCACAACATGATTTAGGTGATTATGGATCGACTCACCAAGTCGGCCCATTTCCTACCCTGCAGGACTACTAACACTATGGAAGCACTAGCTCAAATGTACTTAAAAGAGATCATCCGGTTACATGGAGTCCCAGTATCAATTTTTTCAGATCGAGACCCTCGTTTTGTCTCCATGTTCTGGAAAAGTTTGCAGAAAGCAATGGGCACACAACTAAATTTTAGCAAAGCCTTCCATCCACAAACTGATGGCCAAATAGAACGAGTTAATCATATCCTATAAGACATGTTGAGAGCATGTGCTTTGGATTTTACTGAAGCGTGGGATTCAAAAATACACCTTATAGAATTTGCTTATAATAATAGTTTTAAGGCGACAATTGGTATGGCTCCATTCGAAGCCTTATATGGAAAGAAGTGCAGATCCTCTGTACACTAGGATGAAGTCGGGGAGCAAACACTACTAGGGCCTGAATTGGTGCAACAAACATCGGAGGCAATTAAGCTAATTCGGGAAAGAATGCGAACAGCCAAGTAGACAAAAGAGTTATGCTGATAACCGTAAAAAAAAGCTGAAATTCAAAGTAGAAGATCATGTATGTCTAAAGGTAACACCAATGAAAGGAATTATGCATTTCGAATGGAAAGGAAAACTTTGCCCACGCTTTATTGGACCTGTTGAAATATTGAAGTGTGTTGGCCAAGTAGCTTATCAATTGGCGTTACCACCAACCCTTTCTACAATACATAATGTCTTTCATGTATCGATGCTTCGAAAATATGTGCCTGGCCCATCACATGTAGTTAACTATGAACCTCTACAAATAAGTGAAAACTTGGAATATGAAGAGACTCTAGTTTGCATCCTAGCAAAAGAGAAGAAGTCACTTCATAATCGGGAAATAAGTTTAATGAAGGTTCTCCGGAGAAATCAGCAAGTAGAAGAAACTATATGGGAACAAGAAGAAGAGACGAGGGTCAAATACCCGTATCTATTTAAGAACCAAGAAACTTTCAAGGGCGATAGTTCTCAACGGGGAGAGAATGTAACAACCTAAGTATGTATATAACTATTATTATTATTATTATTATCACCAACATCATCATTATTATCGTCGTCATCATCATCATTGTTAAACAATTAAGCATAGCTATGTTAGTACTCTCAAGATTTATTAATTATGATTTTATAAATAACTAAGCAAGATATGTTCATCAAATTCCTTAATCCAAAAGTCTTAAAACCAGTTTTAATGATAAGTGTTCTTTATGAAATCTATAGGACCAAACCATAAGGAATAATTAGGATCAGAGTTGAGGTAAGTAGTTTACCTTACCCTCTCTTTAAGTGTTTTAGGGTAGTGTACCTTTTTTGTGTTGCATAATTCTATTATTGTTATGTTGCATTACATGTTTAAAACACATTTCTCAACAAGGGACCTCATGCATTATATTTGTTCACGTTGATGAAATAAGATTAAATTTTAATTAGATAATGGTTATGCTTCCAGAGTTAGCAGGGCATGTATGGTTGCACCCCTCTAGGCCCAATTATATGTCAAGTTTATGCTATGGACTAGCAGAGTATGTATAGTTACACCCCTCTAGTCTAATCTTAACTTTATACTAATGGTTGATGTTGGATGCGATTCTAGCATTACTAACTGCATGACCCACTAATCATCATATGGGTTAGTTACCGCTTAACTCTTCATCTCCCTACCAGGGTATAGGAACTTACGTTGGAAGCGTAACTGACCACCTCATGTTATTAAAAGTATATGTTTACGGTTCCAATCATATGTTTTCATGACATGTTGCATGTGATTGTGCATTTGGTCACCTTATATTACATACTCATCCTTATTATTTTTTTTTTTTACAAATTTGTAGGTAAGGACACAGCGTAGGAGGCATGACTAGACGTCGCTCAAAGGACCAACCATCAAACTCACTATTTTGGTCATATATGAATTTTGTTCCACTATGCTAATATTTTATGAATCCTGGTGTTTTGTAAAATAAACTTTTTGTATAGTTTGCTTCTTAATTAATAAAATTTTAGATATGTACTTTTGAATCATCTCATGATAGAAAGGTCTAAGTATGCATGTCATAGCAGTCGGACCTTATTATGTAAGGGTCTGGTGGTTACAATATTATTCTTCTTGGATGATGAGATGTATATGTATGTTATAAAACTATGATGGCAAAATTTATGTGTATGTTATAGAACCATGATGATGAGATGCATATGTATATTATGAAACCATGTTATGGTACTTGTCATGTTGAGATCGTGATAGTGTCATCACTGATTAGTTAGATGCCTACTAGAGGTTGTGTGTCCTTCAGGATTCACTAGAGGTGGTGCTTTCGTTTGAGATTCACCAGAGGTTGTGTGTCCTTCAGGATTCACTAGAGGTGGCTGTTTTCTTCAGGATCTACCAGAGGTTGTGTTTCCTTTGGGATTCACTAGAAGTGATGCTTTCCTTCGGGATTCACTAGAGGTTATTTTCCTTCGGGATTCACTAGAGGTGGTGCTTTCCTTCGGGATTCACCAAAGGTTGTGTTTCCTTCAGGATTCACTTGAGATGGTGTCTCCTTCAGGGTTCACCATAGGTTGTGGGTCCTACGGGACTTACTAGAGGTGTAGTGGGTATACTTAACTACAGTAGGATGAAATTCAGTTACATGTATGGATGTGTCCATAAGGACTAGAGAAGTTTATATGTTCCACTAGAGGTATGCATCTAGAGGACATAAATGCCTAACCTAACCCCAATAATGGGGTTACTTACTGAGTATTTTATACTCATCCTTTCTCATGTTGTTGTTTCAGGTAAGAGTAGAGATGCACTGACGACTGACAAGAGGAATCCTTGAACAAGCCACCGGAGACTAGTTTACATGCTTCCGCTCATATTTTAATATTTCTTTTATGTTTTGAAATTTGAGACTACCGTTTAAGTTTTTTTTTCAGACTTATTTGTTTCCTTTTATGATTTATGGGTACCCTATCCTCAGATTTTAAATATTTGAATTTAATGCAAATCTTTTTAGTTATCTCATTTATTTAACATTTATTTCACTATAAAAAGAATATCGTTTTAACTTACATGCACGCATGTAGTAGTAAAGGCCTAGCTTGAGTCCTAAGGGGTCAGGTCGTTACAGGGATAGTTCAAAAGTAATTGATATATAACTCGGTTGAGAGGTTCAAATTCTTATTACATGGATTGATATACTAAATAAAATAGAAAAAGAAAAAGAAAAGGAAAAGCTCAAATCATTGATATATTTAGTAGAAATAGAATCCAGTTTATTTAAATTGTCATATGAAACATATATGTTTACATTTTAACCCTCTTGAGGAACTTGAACCACTCTGTTCTCTATATTAACAACTAGTCGAACTCGACCTTGTTGAACATCTGCTGTTACAGGACTTCCTACCAATACCGTGACTAGCCTGAAACTAGGATGTTCCCTTTTTTTTTTTATAATATTTGCTGCAATGTCTGCATCTATGAAGTTAAGTTCTGGCCATGACTTGTAAATATTTCAAACATATGTAAAAATAATTTGTTTAGTAATTAATATTAAAAGTATATTTAGAAAGGATGATGAACTCATATTTAGAAAGGATGATGAACTCAATCAAAATATTACCAAGAGCTATACTTACAGTGATACGTAATCTTAAACTTGTTGTCTGTCTATTTGTACAAATTGAGTGGGATGTGCTTTGTTATTGATTGGGTAGCTATATTTTATAGGTAATTCGGTCACTGTACTCTCTAAAATAAATAGTGAGTACATCCATTTTTTTTGCGGCTCAAGCATTTGTATCTATCATAGTTCGTCTCGTAGCAAACTCTTCTCTTTATTAAAAAATCTATTTATATTTATTTATTGGTTTTGTTTTTTAAGCAAACTATCGAAAGGTAAGTACAGCAAGAATGTATTCAAGTATTTTGCTCATAGAATAAATATATAAAAATTAAAGTCGATGTGTTGTTGCCAACTCATGAGTCCTACAAGGGAGATAACCGGGTTTTTGTTGAGGACGAGTTTTTATCATGTTGATACATATTTATAAATAATAACAAAATATCGTGGTCCATCATAATAGTAAAATATCACAATCTATCTGTGATAGACTATTATCTGTGTCGACGGTGAAACTGTGATAGACAGGACGGACGGTGACACGCGTGTGAGATTCCCACCATACCCATATTTGTCTAACTTCTCAACCCAAACCCAAGGTTCAATATGGGAGTATAAGAAGGAAACTTCACTTCCCAACTTAACTTAATCGATGTGAGATTCTCAAAAGTCATTTTTTTTAAAAAAAAAATCAATTTTCACCAACAAATTTTAATAGTTTTGACATTTAAATTAATTTTCCTAACTTCACTAATAATGACAAATAGGGCCGAATTTTTAATGGCATTATTTTACACTAATTACTTAACATATTAGGCCATGAATATTATATGCATTATTGATCCCAAATTCTTAAAGTTTATTCGGTAACTATTTGATTTTAGTTTTTATTTTTTTAAATGAAGTCTATTTTTTCTCAATTTCTTATGTTTTCAAATTTTTATCAAATAAAAGAGTTGAAATAAAGAAATTAGTTTTTTAAAACTATTTTTTAAAAAATTTGGCTTGATTTTTAAAATTTTTGATAAAAAATAGATAACAAAACAAAAAATTTAGAGATAGAAAAAGTTAGAAAACCAAATAGTTATGGAATGGAGCATTAGGTAATTAATAAACTTCTGTTTTATAAAAGAATAATAAAACTAGTAATATTTGTAACCATTTCTTATATACAAAAGTACATACTTATATATATTTAGGAGAATGAACCTAACAATCGATTCATTCTTTTTACTTATTACCCACAAACCTTATACAACTTGTTCTATTAAACAACTTTAGTTAGTTTTAAAAAAAAAACAATACTTCAAATTGTTGTTTTGTTTATATTTAAGAAAATGAATATTTTTATATAACTTTAAATTGTACCAAAACGTCGGCAACCACATAATTTAAATTCATAACGATTAAAAATTAATTTTCTTAAGTCTAAAGTGACTTTCGGATGTTTTTAATTATATAATTGCCTATTTACAATAATTTTCTTTATTTATAAGGTTTCGCATTTAAATGAGTGTTGTGATAGTTGACGTGTACAAACCTTTTTTTGTATAATAAAAAATTATACAAATATAGACTTTTTAAAATCAAAAGCTAAAAAAAAAAAAAATCATACAAAGAGCACTTTGGAAACCGAGAACTCAAAAAATAATTATAAAATACTAGATGAAAAATTTTACCAAACATCCTTAACTATTTATTGCAAGGTCAAAGTATATAAAGGAATTAAAAGGTAAATTGTGAAATTAAATTACCATTAGTATAAATTCTTCAATTAAAAGGGTAAAAGCTTATAAAGAAAACGAAAAAAGAGAATAAAAAACAAATAAAACAAAGACATCCCTATCGTTGAAAGGATTTTTTTTTTTTTTAAGAAAAATTAATATTTTCATTTTTTAAATTCTTTAGAAAAATATTTTTTTAAAAAAAAAAATTAGCTTCTGTTTATTGATCCTCATCTCTTCGAGTGACGATTAACATTACATTTAGGGGCACTTCCACTAATAGCAAAACTAAAAAATTAAAATTAAGACCATAATCCTACAATTTAAAGTTTGCAGAAATGACAAAATTAACAAGCCCAACACAAAGAAATACCCGGATGACCAAAATGCCTTCCTAATACAAAAATGTGTGATTGCTTCTGTTTGCCGTTTGATTACCCACTGATTGCTATTTGATTACCATATAATATTCAATGATGCTGATTATTGTTTGATTGTCTGAATGTTATTTGATATTGGTTGTTATTCGATTAACATCTGATTATTATTTGATACTATGTACTTTGATTGATATTCTACCTCTTATACTCCTGAAACCTACAAAAACACTAATAAACACATTAAAACATAGTAATGACGTAGAATTAAAAAGAGGAAGATAGTACATTTTGGGTACTATCAGAGTGATGTTTGATTGTCATCTAATGGCTATTTAATACTAAGCAGTTTATGCTTGCTATTTAATTTCTATGTGATTTCTATTTGATATTAATTCTTTGTTTATAAGGTTTAGCGTTTAAGTGATAGTTGACGTGTACAAACCTTTTTTGAGATCAGAAGTTTAAATCTTTAAACTTCATTTATCGAATTAAATGTCCAAGAAAATTATAATCAATATTGTCTGCAGTAATGTATTGTATAATAAAAAAAATTATACAAACATAGGCTTTTTCAAATTAAAAACTAAAAAAAAAAAAAAAAAAAAAAAACTTAGATTTCAATGGCTTGGAATATAAAAAAATCATACGAAGAGAACTCTGAAAATCGAGAACTCAGAAAAGAGTTATAAAATCCTAGATGAAAAATTTCACCAAACATCCTTAACTATTTATTGCACGGTCAAGGTATATAAAGGAATTAAGAGGTAAGATGTGAAATTAAATTACCGTTAGTATAAATTCTTCAATTAAAAGGGTAAAAGCTGAAGAAGAAAAGGAAAAAAGAGAACAAAAATAAAAATAAAAATAAAAAAAATAAAAAGAGGAAGAAGAAAGAAAGAAAGAAAGCCCGTGAAAGGATTTTTTTAAAGAAAAATTAATATTTTAGTTTTTAAATTCGCTAGAAAAATATGCCTTTTTAAAATTTTATTAGTCAAATATTGTAGCTTTATTGATCCCATCTCTTCGAGAGACGATTAAGATTATATTTGGGAGCACTTGTACTAATGGCAAAACTAAAAAATGAAAATTAAACCCATGATTGAATAATTTAAAGTTTGCAGGAATGACAAAATTAACAAGCCCAACCCAATTGAAATATTCGGATGACCAAAATGCCCTCACAATAAAAAATGCTTGATTGTATCATTTTGCCATTTGATTACCATCTGATTGCTATTTGATTTCCATCTAATTGTCAATGATTATTGTTTGATTGTCTGATCGTTATTTGATATTGGTTGTTATCTGATTGACATCTGATTATTATTTAATACTATGTACTTTGATTGCTATTCTACCTCTTATACTCCTAAAACCTACAAAAACACTAAATAAACACATTAACACATAGTAATGACGTAGAATTAAGAAGAGGAAGATAGTACATTTTTGGTACTATCAGATTGATGTTAGATTGTCATCTGATTGCTCTTTAATACTAAGCAGTTTGTGTTTGCCATCTAATTTCTATGTCATTTTTATTTGATACCAAGTAGTTTGTAATTCTTTGTTTATAAGGTTTCGCGTTTAAGTGAGTATTGTGATAGTTGACGTGTATAAACCTTCTTTGAGATCAAAATTTTAAATCTTTAAACCTCACTTATCGAATTAAATGTTCATAACTATAATCAATACTTTCTGTAGTAATATTTTGTACAATAAAAAATTATACAAACATATACTTTTTTAAATCAAAAGCTAAAAAAAAAATCATACAAAGAGCACTCTGAAAATCGTTGACTCAAAAAAGAATTATAAAATCCTAGATGAAAATTTTTACAAAACATCCACTATTTATTGCACGGTCAAAGTATATAAAGGAATTAAAAGTTAAGATGTGAAATTAAATTACCGTTCGTATAAATTCTTCAATTAAAAGGGTAAAAGATTATAAAGAAAAGGAAAAAAGAGGACAAAAAACAAACAAAAGAAAGAAAGCCATTCTGTTGAAAAGATATTTTTTTAAAGAAAAATTAATATTTTCATTTTTTAAATTTGCTAGAAAAATATAATTTTTTTGAATTATATTAGTCAAATATTGTAGCTTTATGGATCTCATCTCTTCAAGAGACGATTAACATTAAATTTAGGGACATTTGCACTAATGGCAAAACTAAAAAAATGAAAATGAACGCCATAATCCAACAATTTAAAGTTTGAAGGAATGACAAAATTAACAAGTGCAACCGAATTGAAATATCCGGATGACCAAAATGCCCTCACACTAAAAAAAAGCATGATTTTTTAAAAGAAAAATTAATATTTTCATTTTTTAAATTCGCTAGAAAAATGTATTTTTTTAAAAAATTTTGTTAGTCAAATATTGTAGCTTATTGATCCTCGTCTCTTCAAGAGACAATTAACATTAAATTTAGGGACACTTGCACTAATGGCAAAACTAAAAAATGAAAATTAAGCCCATAATCCAACAATTTAAAGTTTGCAGGAATGACAAAATTAATAAGTCCAACCCAATTGAAATACCTGGATGACCAAAATGCCCTCCATTTGATTATCATCTGATTGCTATTTGATTACCATCTAATTGTCAATGATGTTGATTATTGTTTGATTATCTGATTGCTATTTGATATTGGTTGTTATCTGATTGACATCTGATTATTATTTGATACTATGTACTTTGATTGCTATTCTACCTATTATACTCCTGAAACCTACAAAAACACTAAATAAACACATTAAAACATAGTAATGACGTAGAATTAAGAAGAGGAAGAAGTACATTTTTGGTACTATCAGAGTGATGTTTGATTGTCATCTGTTTGCTATTTAATACTAAGCAGTTTGTGCTTGCCATCTAATTTTTATGTGATCTCTATTTGATACCAAGTAGTTTGTAATTGTGATTATGATGTTTGACAAAAACTAATATTGTGTTATCCGATCATATGAGAGTCATTTTGATTGACATTTGATTATCTTCCATCTTCTTCAGTTACTACGTACTTTCTGATTGTCATTTGATTTTCATCTTAATACCTTTTATTCTTTGTCAATTAATATGTAATTTCCAATTGCCTTCTGATTACTTTCAATTCATATCAACAATTATTAAGTGTTTCTGACTGCAATCTAATTATCATATTATTACCTTACATTAGTTGTCATTTATTAAGTAGTTTCTAATTGCTATTTGATTGTCATCTAACTATCTTACGTTTTTTGTCAATAATTAAATAGTTTATGATTATCATTTGATTATCTTTCATATCTTTTGTCAACTACTAAGACCCCGTTTGGAAACCCTTTCATTTTTTTGTTTTTGATCTTTAAAAATTAAGCCTGTTTCGTTCATATTTCTTACAATGCTTGCATCTTTCTTAAGTACAATGGTTGAATTATTAGCTAAAATCTTGCCTTGTTTTTTAAACCATTGATAAAAAGTAGATAACAAAAAAAGAAATTTGTTGGTGGAAGTACTATAAACTTAATTTTCAAAAACAAAAACCAAAATCAAATGGCTACCAAACAAGGACTAAGTAATTTCTAATTATCATTTGATTGTCATCTGATTACTTTCTAGCATTTTTTTTTTCATTTGTTAATTACTTTCTATTTGATAAAGAATTTTTTTTTTTATTGTCATTTGATTTTTATTTGATACTAAATAGTTTGTCATTGATATCTTATACTTATGGCTAATTTAGTTTCTATTTTACTTCAATGAAATAAGAAAAATAAGGAAAAATCAAAAGTAAAAAAGAGAATGAAAAAAAATTGAGAAAGGAGAAATTTCAAGGCAAAAAACTCAAAAGAAAAGAAAACAACAAATTTCAAGGAAAGCATTGGAGTATAATTTCAAGGAAAGCATTGGAGTAGGTATTATATTAGTATACTGTATCTGATTGGAGGTTGATTATGGCTAGATTGACTACTGCTTCACTCATATTTTAGTTCATGTATGTAGTGATTCATGATGTAATACACTCATTACTTCAAAAATAAGTTATTGAATTACTGATTGCATGTTGATTACTGTTAGATTGACTATTGATTCACTTATATTTTACTTCATGTATTTACGGATTGGTATTCTATACACTCATTTCTTAAATCTAATATAGTGTTGATATACTTTAACAAGATATTTAGCAAAAATCAAATAACAATCACAAAATACAAGAGCAACCAGATGACAATTAGATATAAATCAAATAACAATTAGATGACAATCACAAAGTAAGTTACACTTCTCATCTTCAGCCAAAATATGAACTAAACAAAGTCCAAATTAGACGAATCTACACTCCTCAATCTCTTCCGATCTCAAATACAATGATTGGTCATGACCTAAATAAAAATGAAAACCACCAAATTGAACAAGGAAAACTTTTAGTTAAAACCAAAAATGACCACAAAATTGATTTTGGAAGTGTTGATACGTATCAATTACTTGATACGAATTAGTGAATATTCACATACCACGTAATTGTATCTCTTGTCGTTAACTTTCAGTGCAAAACACCTAATTTTGTAGATATTTCATTCAATTCCATTAATTACCGGGCTTAAAATCTCTTCAAAAACAAGCTACCAATATCCTTGGCCCTTCCTCTTCGTCAGTCACCCTGTGATTCACACTCATAAACCTCCCATTTGAAACAAGCCGGAACACCAAACAAAACACACAAAATTCAATCCATCAAGCATGACATTAATACAAAACCCAGAAGCTTTTTAACCTGCCTCTACATATCGCCAAGGTTTATTATAAGAGCCCCATTAAAAAACTGATATTCGAATGGTCAATGATTCCCAATGCGAGCTCTGGTTCAAGGCACGCTGAGTAGTAATGGCCCAACAGGATGAAGACGAAGGCCTCAAGCTTCTGACACCAATTTGAATGAAATCTTCCCTAATTTGAGTACCCTTTTGGAGTAATCGAGGAGTACATCTCTACAGATTGAGGGTTGTCTTTCAATTCGATAAGGGGATGAAGACGATGAAGAAATCGAAGGCAAAGAAAAAATCAAAGAAAAATCGAAGGCCTGATCTAAACACGCATGCGAGAGCAAAAAAAAAAAATTCTCGATGGAATTGATACAAGGACAATTCAGAAATAAAGAGTAAATAGAATTTGATATTTGAAAATTTTGCCATATCTACCAAATGATATATATTAGTGGCACGCCACCAAAATTGCATTTCAAAATTACCATCCATTGCAAATCTCACTAAATTTATTAAAAAATAAAAACTTACTGTGAAATAAAAGTTAAATTATATTATCTTACAATTTATTTCAGTTTAAAGAAATTTAAATTTAATTAAATATTATGTTTATTAAATTACACATTTAGTTCACAACTATGAAAATAAAGGCTATCTAGCTAACCCACGATAAAGCTTGTTGCATACGATGTTATAGCAATTCCAAGAACATCAAATATAAACGCAAAAAACTAAATCTAGAACAAAACAAGAGTTTGGTAACCAAGCTTGGTGCAATACCACCTATGTCGATCTTGTGGGCAGTGTGTCAGTGAAAATAATTACAACGATGTACTTATATGTAAATAAACAACAATTACCATGACATTCAAATTATCTAACTTAGTGTATGATTACTTAGTTTCTCCCTATGTACGAGACTCCCTCTCAATGAAACTTAGGCTCCCCCTAGGTGTGAGATCCTCTCACCTTCAACGTCTTTGGACTTTCCCTAAGTTTGAGATTCTCACTCAACTTCTATCTTTTCACCTTCAAATGAAGACCACTTCACCTGATGAACTTAGACTCCCCCTAAATTTGAGAATCCCTCCTCATGTTGCAGTAGAACGATTTAACACAATCTAGAAAAATACTTAATTACATTAACAAAAGCTTCATAATCCATGGATTGACACACTTGTATTTACGGCACGAACACAAGATAAAGATTCAAATATTTTTCAAAGTGGCCAACCTTAATATGAGAAAGATATCCATTTAAATATGCACATCGGACGGAAGGAAACAACCCTAAAACAAAATCTGCACGACCCAGAAAAAGAAATATAATCATGGGAATAAATAGCTAAAATTTTTCAAACAATGAAATAAATATTTTGCAGAATCAGCAATCTATAAGATATTAGACTGTTTGGAACGACAAATCCATGACATCCTGAAGGACAATTCTAGGTACAAGTGGACAAATGTTACAAGGTACAACTTCCATAACATCGTTAAAGAAATATTACAAAATCCAAATCTCTAACAAACTAAATCGATAATCTGACCATTTCATTAAATTTTAAACATATACCCAAAACTAGGTCCAATAATAAGTTTAAAAACCAAAACTCACTAGAAGAAATTAGGCCTATGATGTCAGTTGAAATAAAAAAACATGCATGTATGATGTTGATCTAAGGAATTTTAATCATCGATTTTCGTTAATTAAAGATGCATTCGGTTTATGTGTGCACAACATAACATAACCTTACTCAATGATGCTACAAGCAGCTGATTCATTCGATTAAACTAAGCAAGCACCCTAATTAATAATTAAAGCCTTAAGCAAAGCCCTAATTAAACTACATGCTTTTAGATCTATTGGGTTCGGTAGCATCCATATAGAAATAAGAATATATGCATTAAGCTTTAGGATTTCATTGTGTGATTGATTAATTTGGTAGCCTAATAAATTAATATATTTGACCTTTGAACCTATTTAAAACATGCATTCTAGGTTAGCCATAAAATACATGATTAACTAATTGCTACTTAGGTGATTCTAGCTAGACATTTGTGGCGAACATGACGAAGCTACAAATCTAATAGCAGGGGCAACACATATCTACGGGGGAATAGCCACATATAAACATATATTTAAAAGTTAAACAAGATTAAAAGAAAGCATAAATAGATATACATTAGTTCAATCCAAAGAAATCTCAAGAAAAACATATAACATTTTGCTCCATAACTACCGAAAAAGTCACTCACCTTTACAATCCATAGACAAAATGTAAGGGAGAAGCTCCAATCCAAGTTTTCAACCCAAAAAAAAGTGTAAAATCTAACCTAAGGATGTAGAAAGACAGAGGAAGAAGAAGAAATTTTAGTTTCAACTCGACCTCCATGACTTCCCACTTCAAAAACCCTAGAAAAATTGAAGATCTATTTATAAAAATTGAGGGAGTGCTACGGCATCAAGGCCTTAATCATAGCATTGGCCTTGTGTAGTAGTGCTCTGCCCTTCTGTCAAATTTTGCAGTGTTACGACGCTCTCGCCTAATGCATGCTACTACCTTTAAGCTCATTGCATAGCACTGTGCATGGCATCGTTGTGCTAGTTTCAGAGAAAAGATTGTCTTTTCGCATCCTTTAAAGCTCCGTCCTTATAGTTTCAAATCGACCTGGAATAGCCCATAACACTTCAAAATGCATGATTTTCTCAAATTCTTACAAATGTAATCAGTTAATCAAATTAAACATAACAAGAAAAGGAGATTAATAACATTAAAATAGCTCTTTTTGCGAGGTATCAAACACTCCCAACCTAAACATTGCTCGTCCTCGAGCAACGTAAAACAAAATATAGATATAAATCATATGATGCAAATGAGTGACTTTAATATCAGGGTTAAAGATAACAAACAAAATCACAAAGATAGGGTCATTCAAATTAAGAAATTTAAAATTGATTCTCTATCCCATACTTGTATGTGCACTGAGCCAATCCTATCAAGGTCTCTACTAACCTGGGAAAGTTTTATTCAACCCTCAAGTCGTTTTCTCCTACTCTGGCTCGAAGGATCAAGCATTAAATGTTGGGCTTGATGCCCTAAAGTCTCGTGCCCTGTAGTTTGTAAACAATTTGTACGAACGCTTGTGTTGTATAATATATGATATTTACTTCACATCTTGATTTTGCTCAGTTGTTTGTTTTATTTGCTTTACCACAAACCAATAAACATAAAATTCCTAGTTATCTGTATGTAACTTAAGCATGTATGTGGTGACATACAAGTGGATCATGTCTTGAGTGATAACCAAAATGGTCTGTAGTATATGGATATAGTAGGGAAACCTTATCCTGGTAATGCTACGGATGCGGCCCGCTTTGTGGAATGGCCACAAATGTTATAACTTGTCACAGATGGTCCGATCTTGATCATTCGTGTAGGGAACATGCGAGCGGTGGCATCCTTTACAAAGAGTTTGTATAAGACCTGATCACGAAATGTTAACGTCTCGTTATATAACACCGTTCATGATAGAGACTTCACTTCACTAGGATGAACATTGGTAACATGACCTCAATCCTGAATTAATTGGGAATTCCTACCATTGAGAGTGATCCTTTGATTTGTATGGGTGCGAGTGGCCAGGTTGCCGACTCAAACCTACCATTTTGGGGATTCGTCTGATTTGGGAGTTGGGAACTCAGATACACAAGATGGAATACACTCCTTCCCCGAAGTAAGGGTAAGTAGATAGATAGCTCCCTTAAGGGCTGTAACTAAGGCTTGAACGATGTGGAGCCACACATCTTCTCTTAGCCCGAGAGGTGTTCACACATAGTTGGACTATGTTGTATTGTTCATTAGAGGAATCAGTGGTACTTAAGGAATGAAATGTAACTACAGGGGCAAAACAGTAAATTGGCCCAACTATACTTACGAGCATCTGTGAAGGGTCATCATACTCATGATTGGTTATATCTGATGGACAAAGAAATATATTTGTGGTAAGAAGAGTTCAGCTGTTGGTCTTTAGTGGAATGCTTGACAATTAGCGGATGGTGGATCTCGTGGCTAAATAGTTTAGTCATCTATTCACGTACCGTTGGAGCTTCGAGCCACATGTCTATAAGGTCCCCTAAGTAGTTTGGATAAAGTCGATAATCAATTTTTGGCTCAGTTTGAAATGTTCAAATTGACTAGAGGGAGTTTGATTATATATGATATAACTGAACTAGTTAATTATATATGATATAATTGACTAAATGTATGAGATATATTATTTTGGAGGAAATTAGATATAAATATGATTTATATCAAGTGTAGGAGAAATTACTATAGTAGATATATGATATCAAACTATAGGGTAAGAATATAATATGATTACATTCATTTATTAATTAATTGGTTAATTATGTGATAATTGGCCAAAATCTTCTCCTCAATCGTGCGTTAGTGGGAAAAACTTATTCGGTTATTGTAATTGAAGAATAAAATGAAAATTTGTTTCATTTTGCAAAAAGTTTGAAAAAATCACAAAAGTTGTGAAAACGTTTTGATCGCTTAGCTGAGAGCCTATACGATAGCTTAGCTTTTCTAAACGATCGCTTAGTAAAACCTACACGATCGTGTAGCTTTATCTAAACGATAAGAATCCGCTATACGATAGCCTTCTCCCACTTACTTATCATTCTACATGTTCAACCCTTTTCTTCGTCCTTTACGAAATTCAGCAAAGACCACGCTTTGGAGTCTCACTCCAAGAATACCAAGGGCCCTAAGTGGTGGTGTTGTCCCCGCTCCTGCTTGCTTGTGCTTTTTCATTTGCTGCCGTTCGTGTAGATGATCGTGCTGCTGGTAGCCGACTATTTGCTGGGCGATAAAGATTGTAGGGTTTTCTTCTGCTGGGTTGAGTTCGTTGTGAAGACAGTCTTCAACTGGTATGTGAATTCAATCTCTCGTATTTTATTTGTGAAAGCATGCCGTTAATTATTGTAAATTGCATAACTGTTTGTTAGAATGTATGTGTGGTAATTTATGTCACAATGACATAGGAAAGATCCGAACGCGCTCATGGATACTCTTCGTTAAAAGTTCCTTCAATTGGTATCAGAGTCAGGTTCTGATTTTCCAATTTCATTGTTGCAACGAATTGCATATACATTCTTGGTGTGCATACTTGCTCTATTTAATTGTTAAATTGTTGTGGATGTGCATATTAATGGAGTTTTCTGGGATGTTAGCCTAGGTTTGATTTAATTCTACTACATTTTTGGTTGATTGTAAAGGACCTTGTGTTTTTGGGCATTATTAATCATTATCGAGTCTGTAATTCAAAGTCAGTTTGAGTCTTGAGTCATTTGTGAAGAAGATCGGAGCAAGGGATACTATTCTTCGAGGAAGAAGACGATCAAGGGTTGATCAGGTCGTGTAGACGATGGAGTAAGCGATCGCTGAGTATCGGATGCTCGTGTGTCATTTAACGCGCATGCACTAGACGATCGTTTAGCTCAGGAAGCTTCATCGCTTAGTAACTGATTAAATAATCGCTTAGCAATGCACGGTAAATCTTTACCTTTTGCCACGTTAAGCGATCACCTAGACGATCAGGCTTCGCAACCTCGTTGTCGTCTAAGCGATCAATTAGCTTTTATGCCCATCGTCTAGTATGCGCTGAGCGATCGTTTACCTTCGGCGTTTACTAAACGATGGGGTTCTCTTGGTGGTTCAAGACCCGATTCACTTGTGAACTGGTTTGCTTGATGGAAAATCTAATACATAGAGTTATTTCATTCTGATTTTTTGTAAAGATTCATCCCAGTCCATTGGTTTATTACATGTGATGTATGGTTTTTATATGCTTATGGTATGCACATATAGTAAATCTCACCTTAGGTTATGCATTGGTCATGCATTATCTCTTTATTGTAATTGTTATAATTTAGAGAAGCATGATTTAATTATGTAAGAGCATGCTCATGAATTATATAATATAAGAGTTATATTTATGCATGCATAAAAAGCATTAACATGCATCATCTTTATATTATAATTGTTATAGTATAAGGGTGAATGGAAAACATGTTTGCTTGGTTATTACGCGTATATAAAAGTTATGTATAGTAATGACCGGACATTGCATGAAGCATAACACATAGGTTTCATTATAAGCGTTATAAACACCTAGTTGTGTGCAATGTGTTTTTAGTTGTTTCTTTTTAAAGGTTAGAGAGAAATTAGAACTAAAAGCAATAAGAAAGACATTCATGATCACTTAGGTTTAATTCATGTTTTAAAATGTTTAAAACTTGGATCACATAGACCTAAGATCATGGTTCTAATATGATTAGCAACCCTAAGGCTTTAATCTTTTAATCAGTTTAATAGGATTAAATTGACTAATAAAAGGTTAAAGTGTAACAAATCTATTTACAAGGGACCTTTTGTCTAACGCGGGTTCTGTCTAGGCTAAGGTATTTAAGTTGACGAAAACATAACACCCCTACCTGGGAACTTACCTGGAAATGTGAATTAGATGGATTTGATGCATGCATGCAAGTTAAGGACAGTCCATTAAAGTGTTTAAATGTGAACTTGTTCATATTTCATAGACAAAAGTTGTTTATGAGTAGAGACTTTAAAAGATGACTTAGACTAAAATTAGTAGCCGGATTGTCTAGGTTAATGAACCCCTAAGTAGAACATTCAGTGGGAGGTACTTAGGGTATAAGATGCTTCAGTTAAACCTTTCACGTTTCTCCTAAATAGTCCATACCGTGAGATCTACCCTTGGCCTCGAGGCACCTTTGGCGTGTCCCAGTAACGGATGGTGTTTGGGTAGGTTAATATCAAGGTTGATGGAGAGAGTGTTCATAGTAAGTGGGAGCGGGAAATGCGACAGTATATCTCTCGATCTCCATCATTGGATTGAATAAAGTTATTGCGCATCGCCTCGAGGCACCCTGGGAGTGTCCCCCTAAAGGATGGCAGTTTTGCGCATTTCCTTATTTGAACTCCTGTAAGAAGATAAGGTAACTTAGTCTCTTGTCCTAATCTGCTTCTTTCCTATGATGGGCTCATTAGGGCGGGACTCTGGACCGAATTGTTAAAGGTTAACAGTTCTAAACCGAATAAATGGTGGCATTTAGGTTTAGTTTCAAGAGTTGGTTCTGCCTAATGGTTGAGAATGTCTCATCCCAGCGAAGGGGCATATGATCACTCCACCGGTGACGTTTGTCCTGCCTCACTAGGGCATCATTGCAAAATAGAAGTCTTTCACTTAGGGTACTTGAAACTGTTTTGCAAAATTAATTGGTTAAACGTGGTTTAGCAAAATCTAATAAAGTTTTGTTCGTATTTTCAACAACAAGTTTTCAATATGGACACAAACACGTTAGCTTTACTTAGCGCCGAAAAATTAACTGGCGATAACTTTTCGACATGGAAACACATGATCACGATGATTCTTATCATCGAGGATCTCATGTTCGCCCTTACGAAGGTTTGTCCTCCTATTCCAGCTCCTAATGCCGCTCGAAATGTTCAGGAGTCATACGAGCGATGGACATGGGCGAATGAGAAGGCCGAGCCTATATCTTGGTAAGTCTTTCTGAAGTCTTGGCAAAGAAACATGAGCCCATGGTCTCAGCACGTGAGATCATGGAGTCCCTATGGGGGATGTTTGGACAACCGTCTGAACAGCTTATGCATGAGGCTCTTAAGTATATATTCAACTCCAAAATGGAAAAAGGCACCTCTGTTTGTGAACACGTGCTTAACATGATGGTCCACTTCAATGTGGCAAAGTTGAATGGGTCTACCATCGATAAGGGCAGCCAGGTTAGCATAATCCTGCAATCTTTGCCGGAGAGCTTCTTGCACTTTGTTAGTAATGTGATTCTTAACAAAGTGAAATATTGTGAACCCCAAATCCTAATTTCTCTACTTGAGTATATTCCCTATTGAGATCAGTGTGTTGAGTAGGTTGATGTGGAAACTAGTGTGAATGGTAGAGAAAAGAGTGGAAAATTAGAAGAAAAAAGGAAATTTAGAAATTTGGCTTTTGGGGAAAATTTGGAAAATTTGGCTAAGTATAGAATTTTGTGTGTTGATGCGTTGGAAGGGTGGTGTTGATGTGTTGAAAGGGTTGTTGGTGAGGGCATGCGGCTGAAGAAGGAAAATAGAGATGACGCGTTGGAAGGCACAAGTGTAGGCAAGGCATGCGTTGGAAGGCAGCCATGCATCGAGCAGCCTCAGTGAGACGCCCTGCCCATGCATCGAGTGGCCACGCACATGCATTGAGCACCTTGCCGAGTGGCCACGCCCATGTGTTGAGCGCCCTATCGAGCAGCCATGCCCATGCATCGAGGTGCCCTACCATGTAGCCAAGCGCACAGCCCATGCGGCCATGCACGTCCATGCGGCCGAGCGAGTTAACAATGGCCAGCATACACCGCACGCCCATACGTCGAAGTAGAATGCCCATGCGTCGAAGCAGCAGCCTATGCCGCACGCCCATGCGTTGGTGGCTAGTACCATGCGCCCATGCCAAGCAAGCCACGCAATGCTACCTAGTGAGCCATGCATCGAGGATGGATGGTCACCTTATGCGTTGGTGATGGTTAGCTCTTTGCGATGGCTAAGTTGAATTGAAATGGTAGCGAATTGGCTTGCTATGCGTTGATGATAGGCTATGCATTAAGTATGGATTATGTGTTGAACATCCAAAAGTTGGATGCATACAAAGGATGAGATCATAAGGTGAACATCATCAAAACCATGTGTCTTCTTGGGAGGAAAGCCTTCAGCCTTAAGAATTTGAGGTGGTGGCATCAGATTGGAGGCTCATGCATTGGCAACATGGGAGGAAGACACTTAGCTTGCGTTGATCACATAATTGCATTAATGGGATGAGAAGGAGACACTTGGCCATGCAGCCAACTAGGTGGTGTCAACTCTAGAGAAGGTTTGGACGCCTATAAATAGAGCCAAGAGACTACATTTTTAGTTCAAAATTTAAAAATACCGTAAAAAGAGTGGGAAAGTTTAGAAAACTTTGCGTTGGAGCCAAAATCCATGCGTTGATCATAGTATTTCAAAGAGGACGCATTGGACAAAGAAGTCTGGAAAGCAGCATCAAATTGGGACGAGAAGTTCTCCCAATTTACTTTTGCGTTTGGAGTGCTTTTAAAGCCACCTGAAAGTTCTGAGAGTCTAGTTATCAGGTTATGGCTTCCGGAGGAAAACATCGAAGGGATCGAGCTGAAAACTGAGAAAAAGACAGAAGGATCAGGCCGTCGAGTAAGCTTGAGCCAGTCTTGAAGATTCTGTGATTCTAGCCAAATCACAAGAGGTTCTGATTTCCAAATTTAGGGTAAGATTCCTGAGACATTTTAGAATATGTTTGTAGAAGGATGTATCTCAAAATAAGATTTATAACTATGAGTAATTTTAGCTCTAAATTGAATCTGAATTCTAGGGGTGAAAAGGGAGCCCAAGGTAGAAAAGGGAGCTACTAGAGTGAAAAGCTCCTAAGCAATCAAGGTGAGTGGCTAAAACGTTTTGACTAAAACATTTGCTTAAAATGTTTGATTACAACGTGTTATAGAAAGCATGTTTTTGAAGAAGATTATTCTCATGCCGGCTAGTTTTACAAAGTGATTTCCAAGCAAACCATGAGTTATGTTTTAAACGCATGCATGTGTGAGAAATTGTTGAAAAGTGATTTATATGTGTTAAATATACTCAGCATGCATTAATACCTTTAAAGCATGTTTTTATATGAGTTATACTTTACATGCTTTAAAGAGAGAGAGTCATTTATGACTAGTTTTACTTAAAACACGATACCGAAGGACATTTGAGAAGGTATCCGCCCAACTAGATACCAAAGGACTTTGAGAAGGTATCTATTGGTACTGAAGGACGTTTGAGAAGGTACCGAACCAACCAGATACTGAAGGATGTTTGAGAAGGTACCAAACCAACCAGATACTGAAGGACGTTTGAGAAGGTATCTGAATAGAAGTACCTAAGGTATGACAGTACTTAGTATGGCCACGTGCACGTAGGTAGAGTCAGAGATTGAGCAAAAGGGTTCTCTCTTGACTAGAAGTTGGTGTTAGGATTGTTTTTACCCACAGTAGGGTTATCCTCAACTAAGAAACAGTTTTACTGTTTTATGATTAAAATAGCTTTATATGTTTCATGCTTGGAAAATGTTTATACTGCAGTACAAGTACTGTAGAAGCTTATATTTTAGTTAAACTCTTTATTGAGATTTTTCATGAGAATCAATTATCTTTCTTAAGTCACTCACTAGGCGTAAGCTCACCCCATTTTCAAATGTTTTCCTTTCCCCCCACAGGTAGCGGTCAAATCCTCTGAAGATAGCTTTGCATCTACTCTGCCACTAAAGAACAAGGAGATTTGTAACCCGTCTGTTTAGGTGGTTTCTGTTAATATTGTACACATGTTACTATTGTGCATATAGGGACTAAGGTTTTTGGGTTTTGGGACTTGTAAATCTAGTGTTGTAATGACTTTAAATATGTTATGCTTCTAAATTAATAAATTTTGGCGTAAAGATATTCCGCTGTATATGAGTTATATATTGGTATCAGAGTTATTCCACAACAGTTAGTAGGCAATAAGGGTAAGCCACAGGGTTGATAACTACTGCAGTCACACCCTTTCCTAAGCATAAGAGGGTGGTCAGGGGCGGGGTGTGACAAATATAACCTTACAGCTCTCCTTAATGAGTTGCAGATCTACCAATCTTTACTGAAAAGTAAGGAGAGGAAAAAGGGTGAGACAAATGTTGCTTCATCCTCCACGACGTTCCATAGAGGTTCGACCTCAGGAACGAAGTCTGCACCTTCTACTTCTAACTCTGCAAAGGGGAAGAAGAAGAAGGGTGGTAAAGGAAAAGGGAAGGCACCTGCTAACCTGCCACCTGTCGCCCCAAGAATGCGTCCACCGCCGGTTGAAAAGGGAAAGTGTTTCCACTGCAACTAGGATGGACACTAGAAGAGGAACTGTCCTCGCTGGCTGAAGGAAAGGAAGGCCGCCAAGGCTAAGGCCAAGGCAGATAAAGGTAAATATAATTTACTTGTACTTGAAACTTGTTTAGTGGAGAATGATGATTCTACCTAGATAATTGATTTGGGTGCCATTAATCATGTTTGTTCTTCTTTTCAGGAGGTTAGATCCTGGCGACAGCTGGAGGCTGGTGAGATGACGATGTGAGTAGGCATCGGGCATGTCATCCCAGCTGTGGCAGTGGGAGGGCTCCTGTTAGCTTTACAGAATAGGTTTCTAGTTTTGAATGCTGTATATATTGTTTCCGAACTTAAGAGGAACCTCATTTCTGTAAAGTGCTTGTTACAATATAAATACACTATTAGTTTTAATATGGATAAAGCGTTTATTTACAAAAATGGTGTTACTATTTGTACAACATATCTGAAAAGTAATTTGTATGTGCTAAGGCCGTTAGCCATTAATTCCCTCCATAACATAGAATTGTTTAAAACTGACGTAACTTAAATAAAATGTCAACATATTTCTCCAAAAGAAAATGCCCACATTTGGCATCTTCATTTAGGGCACATCAATCTCAATAGGATTGAGAGATTGGTGAAGAATGGACTTCCAATTGAGTTAGAAGAAAATTGTTTACTGGTGTGCGAATCTTACTTTGAGGGTAAGTGTAACGATAAAAATGAAGTGTTCTGCTATGTTATGTCATATATGCACTACTGATGAATGTGAATGATGCAAGCTTATGTCCCCAGCAACGACACCATAAACTTGATGACTAAAATTTATAATTATTCTTCTTTATATGCATGCACTATGATGATAGATGAATGATTCAAGTTCATGTTGCCATAAACTTGTAATAATAAATTTGTATCTCTCTTTATCTACTGCTGATGACGGGAAATTAGGAGGTCAATTTTACTCGACAATCAAAATCCCGTGGATGCGGTATGTGATGCATGTTCCTAAGATATGCGTTGATAGTCATGCATCGATGGTCATGCGTTGGACTGATAATGCGTTAATGAATGTATGCGATGACCATGTGTCCTGCCACAAGTTTTCTTGCTCTCACACCAAGTATAATGCGAACGCAAGTTTCTCGGGTAATCCGAGGTCGAACACAGGGACTTGTAGTTATATGTTTGCGGTAGTTTAAATAAAAGAATGGAGGGGATGTTGCTAAGTTAATCCTACTCCTACTCCTATCTAACAGACAACACAATGAAAATATGCATGAAAGGTAGAGATACGACAAACCTTGACATGAAATAAATGTGTGGGAAAATAGATAAAATGCGGAGATGTTCTCATTGCAACCCTTAAGAGTGATTGTGAGGGTAACCCTAGTCAATGCAAGCCAATGCGATCATGCTACACTCATGCACAACAAATCATTTTCCAATGCAAATGTGGTGCTCCTAAGTCTAGGACGCATGTGTTGAATTCAAAAGTGTCCATAGAGCTTATTCCTAAGTCTCTACTCTTTTCCTATGCGATGATACAAAATGCACACATTTCTTGCTTCCAACAAATCATTTCTTTTCTTTTCCTATATTGTATTGTATGACATTTTGTGATTAAGGAATTAATATAACTTGTTTTCAATGCAATTCTCTATTTCCTTCAACTACATCTCCATCTTCTTTGCTTAGCATCTTTACTTTCATTGCAACACTTAGTGGGAGTGCTTGGGTATTACATACTTAGTTATATGGACTAGGAATATGAAGCATGTAGCAACCCATCGAGAGGTGTGCGTTGCGTGAGTGTGTGAGTAACCTTATTTGCTTAGTCTTAAGTTGCTGCAACACCTGTCTATAGGCTAACGCATTACTTGTCTATGAGTAAAATCAGCAACAATCAATTGCCCGGGAGGGTAAGTGATTGGACGCATTAAGCAATGTATGCGTTGTTCACTAGGGATAGTAACAATCTTGCGTCAACCAAGTTCATGCGATTGTCTTGTAGTATGTATGCTTCATTCGTCTATTAGGGATACTCAGGAGGGTAGTCTAAGGGTAGGATCTAGGATTGGAAAGGTCAGGTCAGAATCTCGGCTCGGGAGAGTCAGATTAGAACGCATAACACAAGAGATAGGAGCTTAAGAATAAGCACTGTTTGCTATTAACCCATCGCATGCATCCTAGAGATAGGATACGATTGTGTGTGGTCACTGCAACATTGTGTGCATTTTGCATCATCGCATAGGAAAAGAGTAGAGTCTTAGGAATAAGCCCTATGGACACTTTTGCATTCAACACATGCGTCCTAGACTTAGGAGCACCGCATTTGCATTGGAAAATGATTTGTTGTGCATGAGTGTAGCATGATCGCATTGGCTTGCATTTACTAGGGTTGCCCTCACAGTCACTCTTAAGGGTTGCAATGAGAACATCTCCACATTTTATCTATTTTCCCACACATTTATTTCATGTCATGGTTTGTCATATCTCTACCTTTCATGCATATTCTCATTGCGTTGTCTGTTAGATAGGAGTAGGAGTAGGATTAACTTAGCAACATCCCCTCCATTCTTTTATTTAAATTGCCGCATGCATATCACCGCAAACATATAACTACAAGTCCCTGTGTTCGACCTTGGATTACCTGAGAAACTTGCGTTCGCATTATACTTGGCGTGAGCGCAAGAAAACTTGTGGCAGGACGCATGGTCATCGCATACATTCATTAATGCATTATCAGTCCAACGCATGACCATCGACACATGACTATCAACGCATATCTTAGGAACATCGCATACCACATCCATGGGATTTTGGTTGTCGAGTAAAATTCACCTCATAATTCTTGCCATCAAGTTTTTGGCGTCGTTGCCGAGGACTTGGCAACTAAATGTTTGTTAAGTTTTGTGTCTCTGCGAGAAAACTTTTTATCTTGGGAGTATTGCAGCTTGTGCGACCAGGTTGCAAACAATATTGAAGTGTAAGCGATGCGCTGAAAGCCAATGTTGACCCAAAGGTAGAAGGGTAATCAGTCACAAAAAAGCTGAAGGCAGTTCTAAGCTCATGGTGGCCAACATGCGCCCAACAATTGTCGGAAGTTCCAATGGTCAGGGCAACTTGACCCAAGCAGTTGAGAGCCATCTCCTGCATGGAAGACTCCTTGCATCGACAACATTCCTACTTTTCCAGGGACGTCATCTTCTCTATCTTTAACTTGCTTTCTTAGTATAGGTTATTTATTTTATTTTTATTGTTATTTTGGATATATGGTTGCTTCCTTGGTTGTGGTACATTTTCTCTTATAGGTGCAACAATAAGTCTCCTCGGTTCGTAGTTCAACGGAAGAATTCCTTTCAACCTTCAACGCATGGCTTCAATCACAAGGATTCCAACACATGAGCGCATACGTTGTTCCGCCTAAGGTCTTTTCTTGTTATCTTGTATGTCTTATCCTTTTGAAATTCTCTTTTTCTCGATTGCGTTGTTTTGCGATGTTTCTATGATGGTACATATAGTTCACCGTATTTTCTAACTAATCAATGCAAGGCATTCTTTACTTTTAGTAGCTTCTTCAAATTTTGAAAGTCTTAAGTTTTATTTTGTGCAAACCTTTGTTCAAACATTTATTATCGCATTCTTGTAATTCTGTTTTTAGCTTTGCAGTGAGAACGGTGCAAACCTCTAAGTTTGGGGGTGGCAGTGGTCTCGGAAAATTGCGTTCATTATATTGCGATCATTTGAAAAAAAAAAGTTCAAATAAGATTTTGAGAATAATAACTCCACTGTCAATGCAACGGGGAAACCCATGTTCATAAGTGATGCGTTATTTTATTACGTGGAAATATGGATGATATGCGTTGATGGATTGCGTTGTGCACTCAAGTGTAAATTCCTCTGAGTTTCCTGGTAAGTCCAGGGTCGAACACAGGAACTTGTGAAAATAGTTGCGTTGGTAATGTTTTTGAAAACTTTGTGGTAACCAAGTAAATAAATGAAGTGTTGGGTGTGTTGTTGCGTTGATGAAAAAGAAGTAAATAAAGGCGGTGGATTTGAGAAAGATAGTTGCGTTGATAGATGCAATGAGTATGCGATGAACGGGTTGAGAAGATCTTTAGCTGGCGTTATTCAGGAATGCGTCAAACTATGCGATCATGTTACAACCATGCACAACAAGTCATTTCCCAATGTAAATGCGATGCTCTTAAGTCTACGACGCATATGTTGAATGCAAAATGTCCATAGAGCTTATCCCTAAGTCTCTACTCTTATCCTATGCGTTGATGCAAAATGCATGAAAGCAAGGTGACCGCCTACAATCATATCTTATCGCTAAGATGCATGCGATTCGTTAATAACAAATAGTACTCATTCCTAAGTGTCTATCTCTCGTTTATGCATTCTAATCTGGTTCTTCCAAACCTAGATTCTGACCTGACCTTACCAAGTCTAGATCCTGTCCTTAGACTACCTTCCCAAGTATCTCTAATAGACGAATGCAGCATACATAAACATGATAATCGCAAAGAATGAAGATTCCCTCATTATGCTAGCTAACTGCTTCTCAACCTATTCAACTAATTTAGCTACTCATTCATGAATAATAGAGAGTGAACAGATATAGAGAAAGAAATTTCATTCTTATAACTGAGTTGAGTTCAAAATGACAATGGAAAGTAAAGGTAGAGAGCCTGGTAGCAATTCCTTGCTGACCGAGGCTTTTTACATTGGAATCTCTATTCTGATCTAAAGGTATTCCTGCTTCCGCAGGCGTCGGCCCTCTCTCTGTCTTTAGAGCTTTCGGTGCTCTCCAAGCTTACCGGAACGATCTACTGGCACAACTTTCTACCTCACGTCTGCCTTCAGATGAAAGAAAACTATGGACAAAGGCGTGAACTTGTAAAGTGATGAATTAATTGACTGTTTAACCCCTTCTCTGAAGAATACACTTGATATATATAGAGCGTCCATGGTGAAAGGCAGCTTCTCTCTCCCGGTTGTACAGATGGGATAGCTTTAATTCCTGATTGATGCACCGAATAATTATCACTGATAAAGCTGAATGTACTTCGTGACCGTTATCGGCTGTCAACTTAATTTGGATCTGACTGTCATCAGCTTTCTATCTCATCGCTCTTAATTATCCTTTCACCCGGATGCGCCCACCATGTTGCGCTGACCAAGTTGCGGTGATTCTTCTTGGGTGAATGTTTGCGAGAAAGATCAACGCAAAGCCTTGTGGTGAAGTTGCGCTCGACCAATGAATTCCTATGATCACAATCTTTACATTGCATGAATGCATAATCTGCATAAAAATATAAAGTTCAACTACTCTAATGCGTTGGACACATGCGATCGCAATATTATAGAATTTATGCTTAATGGATACAATTTAACATTTTTCATCAACGCAATCCAACATTGTTTAAGAACTTAGCACTATGATAACGTGCATTTCTGCCCGTTATCACACCCCCAAATTTAAAGAATGCTTGTCCTCAAGCATAAGCTAAAGATCCTTAGCAAGTTAACCGCAAAGTTCTTTTCCAGATTTCTCAAGAAATACTTCGTTGAAATTCTATACGCCAGAATTTTCCTTAAGTCTTATTCAAGTCTCTTCCTAAAATATTTCTAAGACTTAGGGATTGCAAGCTTAACTTTCAAAAGGACTTTACAAAATTCCAGAACATCGCATGATTTATTTCGAAAATTTTCCACTGGGGTGTCAAATGATTTATCCTTGTACAAAAATTTTCTTTATTGCTATTTTTTTTTACCTTGCGCTGATCCGAGTGCCTTGCCTTCATTTGGTTGCCCCCACGAGTGTCATGCGGACATCCAACTACGAGCAATGCATTCTTCTCAAACTAAACTCATACCGATTTGGCATTGGAGTTGCGGTCATTGATTTATGCGTTGATCCTGATGACTTACTTTCGTTTTAAACTTGCCCCCACGTGTGTCATGCGGACATCCAACTACGAGTAAGTGCCTTTCACAACTTAACTCTTAATCAACATGGGTTTCCCATTGCGTTGACAGTGGAGTTGTTTCTAAAAAATGTTTTTTTTTTAGCAAGGTCGAAAAAATAAAACCTCACCCCCAGATTAAAATGCGGTAATGTCCTCATTGCCAAAAAGAAATTAAAATAAGTCATGCGATAGTCATAGAAATGCATTATAAAAGAGAGTTTGAAAGAAGCTAACAAACCCCTAACTTCTAGAAATATTTCATGAAGGTGACTATCTTAAGATTATATTGACTCTGATAATATACAAAAGGCATAGAAGCATATTGTCATCATTGAAATCATACTTAGCAAAGAAACAGAATGCGGTAAACTACTAAATTTATCTACTTGTTTAAATTATTTCGGTAATCAAGGAGGATTTGGTGATAAAACTTTGGAAAGTGAAATGCAATGTGATAGCGCAAAATTTGAAATAAGGATAAGGAAGAGTACACCCCAAATTTTGCGCTGTCGCTTGCAGTTGTATTGATGCATCCATCCTTACGGCGATCTGGCTGGAAATCTCCTCGCAATATGCCTCGATTCGTTGTCCATTAATTTTAAATGTTCGACTGCAAATCCTCGGTTATCAGTTCCACTGCACCATGTGGAAATATTTCTTTGAAGATGAAAGGGACCGGACCGAATGTGATTTTAATTTTCTCAGGAAGAGCCGCAATCTTGAATTGAAGAGTAAGACCTTCTGCCTGACTAGGAGGTTTCTAGCGCATATGTGTTTATCATGCCAGCGCTTGGTGCGCTGTTAATAAATCTCTGCATTCTCATATGCGTTAACCTTCCATTCTTCTAACTCGACCAACTGTAGTTTTCACGCTTCCCTCTGCTTTCTTCAAATCAAAATGCAGTTTCTTGACCGCCCACAATGCTTTATATTCAGCTCCCAAAGGCAAATGACACTCCTTGCCAAATACCAACGCATAGGAGACATACCTATTGGTGTTTTAAATACGAACTGGTTATGCCCACAACGCATCATCAAGCTTCATTGCCCAATCTTTCTGCGAAGGCTTTTCTACCTTCTCAATTATCAACTTAATTTCTCTATTGGACACTTCAGCCTGACCATTCCATTTGTGGATGGTATGCGGTGGCACCTGATGGAGGATATTGTATTTGCATAGCAGCTCCTTTATATTGGGGCTGACAAAGTGGTGATCCTTCATCACTTTTGATGGCACGGGGAGTGCCAAAACAAGTGAAAATATATTTTTCTTGAGGAACTGGGAGACTACTGTCGCATCACTTGTAGCGCATGCTATTACCTTACTACCCACTTGGAGACGTAATCGACGGCCAATAAGATATAATGCTTGCCCATGCGAAGGAGGGAATGGTCCCATGAAATCAATCCCCCAGACGTCAAAGAATTCAAGCTCCAAGATAGTGTTCATGTCATTGCATTCTTCCCATGTAATTCTGATAATTCCTGCTATGGCGTAGTGGAATGTCCGCTCTACTCACACGATCATCTTTCAGAATTGTACAACAGAAAGCTGTACCTTGTCATAATCGCCCGCGAATGTGTGCTCTTCACATCTTCGATCGATCGCCGCATGTGGTGTAAGTTTTTTTTATTATCGTATCGGTGGATATGCGTTGATCGCTAGAATCCATGATCGATCGTCGCAGGCCCGCCATTGTGTTGATCTTTCTTCGTTTTGATCGATTGGCGCATGTGGAGTTAGATGCGTTTTACATTTTGTCCTTGAGTAAATTAATGCATAGCGGTGACCTATTTCCTACAAAACAAAGACTTGGAATTCCATTTCGCCATTGCAAATGGGTTAGTGGGTGTGTTTGCGATACTTATAATTTTCGTATTTCTCAGCCAATTCTAATACTATCGACGCAACTTTTCCTTCTTTTTCGCCGCATAATCTATAATAAAACAGCATAAATAACTTATATCTAACAATTTATCACACCCCAAAATTTAGATATATGCTTGTCCTTAAGCATATCTTCAACTAAAGGCAATTCCGCTCAATTCCATTCTAACTTTTGTGTCGATCGGCTACTCCGAATGCTCTGCCTCTACAAAATTACTCAACAATGCAAGTCCCTTCTATCCTTTAACAATTCATCAACATGCTCTACTTTATTCTTGTCTACAACAAACCTCTACCCAAAATTCCCTCTAGTTTTGAGAAGAATGTTTATCTCTTCTTGCAAAACAACGAAGTGTGGTCTTATGCGGTGGCCAGGTTTTGCGTCATCTTATTAAGAATGT
>NC_052353.1:16822744-16859468 GCF_009727055.1 Benincasa hispida | reverse complement strand
CCTCAAACTAAACTCATACCGATTTGGCATTGGAGTTGCGGTCATTGATTTATGCGTTGATCCTGATGACTTACTTTCGTTTTAACTTGCCCCCACGTGTGTCATGCGGACATCCAACTACGAGTAAGTGCCTTTCACAACTTAACTCTTATCAACATGGGTTTCCCATTGCGTTGACAGTGGAGTTGTTTCTAAAAAATGTTTTTTTTTAGCAAGGTCGAAAATAAATACCTCACCCCCAGATTTAAAATGCGGTAATGTCCTCATTGCCAAAAGAAATTAAAATAAGTCATGCGATAGTCATAGAATGCATTATAAAGAGAGTTTGAAAGAAAGCTAACAAACCCCTAACTTCTAGAAATATTTCATGAGGTGACTATCTTAAGATTATATTGACTCTGATATATACAAAAGGCATAGAAGCATATTTGTCATCATTGAAATCATACTTAGCAAAGAAACAGAATGCGGTAAACTACTAAATTTATCTACTTGTTAAATTATTTCGGTAATCAAGGAGGATTTGGTGATAAAACTTTGGAAAGTGAAATGCAATGTGATAGCGCAAAATTTGAAATAAGGATAAGGAAGAGTACACCCCCAAATTTTGCGCTGTCGCTTGCAGTTGTATTGATGCATCCATCCTTACGGCGATCTGGCTGGAAATCTCCTCCGCAATATGCCTCGATTCGTTGTCCATTAATTTTAAATGTTCGACTGCCATCCTCGGTTATCAGTTCCACTGCACCATGTGGAAATATTTCTTTGAAGATGAAGGGACCGGACCGATGTGATTTTAATTTTCTCAGGAAGAGCCGCAATCTTGAATTGAAGAGTAAGACCTTCTGCCTGACTAGGAGGTTTCTAGCGCATATGTGTTTATCATGCCAGCGCTTGGTGCGCTGTTTATAAATCTCTGCATTCTCATATGCGTTAACCTTCCATTCTTCTAACTCGACCAACTGTAGTTTTCACGCTTCCCCTGCTTTCTTCAAATCAAAATGCAGTTTCTTGACCGCCCACAATGCTTTATATTCCAGCTCCAAAGGCAAATGACACTCCTTGCCAAATACCAACGCATAGGGAGACATACCTATTGGTGTTTTAAATACGAACTGGTATGCCCACAACGCATCATCAAGCTTCATTGCCCAATCTTTCTGCGAAGGCTTTTCTACCTTCTCAATTATCAACTTAATTTCTCTATTGGACACTTCAGCCTGACCATTCATTTGTGGATGGTATGCGGTGGCCACCTGATGGAGGATATTGTATTTGCATAGCAGCTCCTTTATATTGTGGCTGACAAAGTGTGATCCTTCATCACTTTTGATGGCACGGGGAGTGCCAAAACAAGTGAAAATATTTTTCTTGAGGAACTGGGAGACTACTGTCGCATCACTTGTAGCGCATGCTATTACCTCTACCCACTTGGAGACGTAATCGACGGCCAATAAGATATAATGCTTGCCATGCGAAGGAGGGAATGGTCCCATGAAATCAATCCCCCAGACGTCAAAGAATTCAAGCTCCAAGATAGTGTTCATTGTCATTGCATTCTTCCATGTAATTCTGATAATTCCTGCTATGGCGTAGTGGAAATGTCCGCTCTACTCCACGATCAATCTTTCAGAATTGTACAACAGAAAGCTGTACACTTGTCATAATCGCCCGCGAATGTGTTGCTCTTCACATCTTCGATCGATCGCCGCATGTGGTGTAGTTTTTTTTATTATCGTATGCGGTGGATATGCGTTGATCGCTAGAATCCATGATCGATCGTCGCAGCGCCGCCATTGTGTTGATCTTTCTTCGTTCTTGATCGATTGGCGCATGTGGAGTAGATGCGTTTTACATTTTGTCCTTGAGTAATTAATGCATGCGGTGACCTATTTCCTACAAAACAAAGACTTGGACATTCCATTTCGCCATTGCAATGGGGTTAGTGGGTGTGTTTGCGATACTTTATAATTTTCGTATTTCTCAGCCAATTCTTATACTATCGACGCAACTTTTCCTTCTTTTCGCCGCATAATCTAAATAAAACAGCATAAATAACTTATATTTCTACAATTTATCACACCCCAAAATTTAGATATATGCTTGTCCTTAAGCATATCTTCAACTAAGGCAATTCCGCTCAATTCCCATTCTAACTTTGTGTCGATCGGCTACTCCGAATGCTCTGCCTCTACAAAATTACTCAACAATGCAAGTCCCTTCTATCCTTTAACAATTCATCAACATGCTCTACTTTATTCTTGTCTACAACAAACCTCTACCCAAAATTCCCTTCTAGTTTTGAGAAGAATGTTTATCTCTTCTTGCAAAAACAACGAAGTGTGTCTTTATGCGGTGGCCAGGTTTGCGTCATCTTATTAGAGAATGTTAATCATGGTTACACCCTTCATTTTTGCTTGCTCCCACAGGTGTCATGCGAGCATCCAACTTCGGTTGTGTACCAATCCAACTTCAACTCTTGATTTTCAGCCAAGTTTTACTTTTGCTGGTCAAAGGAGTTGTCTCTTTTATCCTTATTTTCTCTCTCTTTTTTTTTTCATAGTGCGTCGTTCTTAGAAACCTACCTTCGTTTTGACTTGCTCCCATGGGTGACATGCGAACATCCAACTACGAGTAGGTTCCTTTCACGACTTAACTCTTATCAGGTTGGGATTTTTCCCTTGCACTGACATTGGAGTTTTCTATGTTTTTTTTTTTTTTTTTTTTGCTAATAATGAATGCATTTGCTGATATTGTTACAATCCCGCTTGATCGCATCTGCTCAGACTTCCCCACCCCCAAATTTAGAGATGTGCAAGGTTCTCATTGCGTTTTTTTGGACAGAAAAAGACAAAACACTTGGTCAAAATTTTTAAAAGAAGGTTTGAGCAGATCTTGAAATAGAAAAGGTAAAGTAGAGCTACTGCGATGAATTGTCTAAGTGATAGTCAGAAAAGTGCAATGTATAAGAAATATGCTATAGATATGCATACTACTCATCATGGCAGCGTAATTGATAACGCAAATAAAGACAAGAATTACCGTAATAAGTGACAAAGGATGATAAGTAAAGAGGCTAACGCATACGGAACGAATAATTACTCAGTTTGTATAAAATTTGAGCAAGTATACAAATAATTACAAACATCGCAACACAAATTTTTAGCATGTACAAAAAAACTTCAAGGTATAGCTTCTATATACAAAATAAAAAATATAATGAAAGAATGGCTGCAAAGAAAAATTACAGAATTTCGGAGAAGGTGGCACACCCCCAAATTTAGAGTTACAGCGGGGGATCTGAGGAGGCTATTGCGGAGGAACTCGAGGGGCATCTTGAAACTGCAGAGGTTGCTGTAGATGGGGAGGCACCATGGGACCATGTAAGTATGCTGTTAAAAGTTGAAGTATTCATGGTTGCGCTCTGCCATCTGTCTTTGGTTCAGGTGGATGGTGAAGATATTGCATTGAATATTAATCAACACATGTGCGTCATTGCATGACTGTGTTGCAACTCTGTGTTGCTCTCTTGTAACTACGTTATTGCCTGGCAGAAGAATTTTGTTGTTAAGAGAGAAGGGACCACATTTCTGCTAGGTCAGCAGCAAGGGTTGCGATGGTGGGATGTGCCTGCAATGTTTCACCAACAACGGTTTGAGGTTGAGCGGAAGTGCCTTCTCCCAAACCGTTGTGGATCACCAACATGCGGTGGTGGAGGTTGAAAAGTGAGGGTGAGATGGATGTTGGGGGAGATGCTGCTGGGGATGCGGTGGTTGAATCAGGAGCAAGAAGAAGATTAGTGAAGTGTTCCGGAAAGGGGGAAAGGGGTTCCATTTGAGGGCTCGGTGGGCAAATGATTAAAGGTAAGGGGTCTAAGGGTATTTGGGTTTGATCTTGCGGTGATTGATCTATTACTTTTTCCTTTCCTTTATCATTTTTGCACTGCTTCTTTGGCTTGGGTTGTTGCGGCGCATTCAGATCTATGAGAGGCTGTTTGGGTGGAAGCTCAGGGTAATGAAGGGAATCCTTGAGAAGCATTCTCAGGATCCTTGTATGAATGAGGCCATGGACTTTAGGCATGGGCTCCTCGTCAATGCCTACGCCCACAGAGAGGCACAAGCTTCAAATCGTCCATGGAAAGAAGTATTGGCCTCTCACACGGCCAACAAAACCTCGAATTTGCGTCGCAATCAATTGGCCTACATCAATCGGAATGCCACACGCTATACAATATGCGACCATCACTCGATCCCTTGAAATCGTCTTATCATGCATTGTTGGAATGAGTTTCCATTTCACTAAGTATACCTAAAGTCGTGCCTCTAGGAGCAACTTGTTAGAAGGATCTTAATGCCTGTTAAAAATACCGACCACTGGGTGCCTTGTTGCGTTAATACTTTCAGCGCATCCTCTATGTGTACTTCATCAGGGTCATCAATTATCTTTTTACCCGGTGCTTCCGGGATGTTCTTCATCTTATATAGCTTGTTGATGTCCCTTGCGCTGAATGGCACTACCCTTCCTTATATGACTACCACATCTTCGGTGCCATGGAGCCGGCCATTATAAAAGGCCCTCACTACCGTAGGAATAATTATGGATGGGCATTGGCAGAAAGTCTCCCACCCATGCTCCAGCACAACACTTGTAATTAGATCTAGTAGTGGCGTTAACACAGGGAAGAAACCCATCTCCATCATCATATCATCATTCTCTTTCTTTGTTGATGGGCGCCTCCTGGTCGACGCAAGCTCACTGCTCTCAACTTTGGCTTTGCCCTTATCTTGAGTGGATGCAAGGCAGGATTGTTGTCTTTGTTTGCGTTCCCTTACCTTGCGTTGCTCTTCTTGTTCCCTTTTCCATTCTGCAACTTCTTTTCTTTTATTCTCTCTAATGCGCTGCACATTGGCCTTGCGCCGTTTTTCCTTCTCCTTCTTCTTCTTCTTTTCTTCTTCTTCTTCTTCTCTCATCTCTTTCTCAAACTACTCCGAGGCAAGCAATATGTGTTGCTTATCCTCGAGCCTTATTCTTTCTTCTTCTTCTGCCCTTGCGTTGTCATGGTGCACGTTCTCATCGTGCAGTTTTCTGGCCAAATCGCCTGATACGATGATTTGGCGCACTCGTGAAATTTTTTCTTGTTTCTCCTCTTCTTTTCCTCTTCTTCTCTCCTTCTCCTCTACTATGCGTTGCAAAAATAATCGGTCACTTGTTGACCCTTGCAGTGCATTCTCCTTGCGACGCCACATCAGAGGGGTAATGTCTAGATCTTCTCTATCCTTAGTCGCAACCATTCTTATATTCGTTGATGACACTTGAGGTTGCTCTGATGTGTGGGCTTGCGATGACACCCCCTCTTCCACCCTTTCGGTGGTGGATTTTCCATCGAAATCTGGCCTTTCTGCCCTCTTCCTCTTCTCTTCCTTCTTCAGACATTTCTATTGTTGCCTGCGCTGTCTCTTCTCACTCGACTTCTTTTCTTTCTTCTCCTTCTTTGGTTGGGTAGCTTCATCTCTTTCTACCCGTTTTTCTTTGCTTTTTCTTTTCTTCTTCCCTTCAGCCATCTCCGGCTGCTTCTTCGCTCCTACCTCCTCCAAAACGACCCTGATGGGTCCCTCAATGGAGTCTGTTGGAACAGTCTCCTTAGGATCCGCAATGGCTAGGGCCCTTCTCTGCGAACCTTCTACCATCTCCTCCTTCGAAGGCAGGGGCTGATTTGCAATTCTGACTTCAGGTAGCCCCCCCTCTCTCTCCATGTTGCTTAAAATGCTCCCAAATACCTCTTTGTCATCTCTTCTCTTTAGTTCACTTTCTGATGACGGTACTGGGAGCGCTACCTCGGGTCTTGTGTGTAAACGAAAAATGTGAATCTATAAACTACAAGTCCATAAACTTGTAACGAAAATTTTAAGTAATACAATGATGCATGCAAGGTTGAATGAATGATTACTTTATTATCTGTATGCAATACTACTTCTAGATATGCGTTATTATGAGAATCTAGTAGTATACTATGCATTGTCACAAGTTTCCTTGCGTTGGAACCAAGTATAATTCCACCACAAGTTCCTCGGAGTGATCCGAGGTCAAACACAGTGACTATTTGAGGTTATTGCATTATGTTTGTGATATATGCAACCAAGGGTTTTTCAATTATAAAAAGGTTGTGTGTATAGGTAATTGAAAATACGATAAAGTAAAGGTAAGCGATAAAATGCGATAATAAAGTAAATTGCAATAAAGGTAAAGTGCGGTAAAATAAACCCAAGCTATGATGATACAAGATACAGGTTAAATTGCGATAAAGGTAAAGTGAGGTTGAGACTGACTGTGAAGAATATACAAAGATCGTGTTATGCGATGGCAAGTCTTATGTGTGAAACAGAAAGAGAAAAGATAATTAGTACAAACATCACAAGTTCTTTAATTGTGTTAAAGGCTTAAATACAGTTCCGCTTTTCCCTTGACGTACACCTCTCGGTGATCGTCCACGCTCCCACATTTCTGTGGTGAAACAGGGAATCAACTCTCTTTCAATAGCCTCGTATCAATTACCCCGTGTCAAGTATATCCTCTCTAAATTCTATGGGGGTATTTATAGGTGAAAAGCTTTGACTCTCTGACTTGTGGTCCCCACTGTGTTGTTATGGAAATTTTAAAGATGGAGGAATAAATATTCCTTCTGTTATGCAATCAGACCATCAAATCTACACAACGGTTAGTTGTACATGCGTCGCAATCCTCTGCCTTTGCTTTGCTCATTGCATCTTTCGATCGTGTATCCGCATGCGATGTTTTTATTACCGCATGTGGTTGAAAATTAGCTCTGGATCAACTGTTGCATTGCACCGTCATTGCGTTAATCGTCTCTTCATTGTTGATTGACGGGCACAATGTGACAAAGATGCGTTGTTCAATTTGTCGTTGAGCCTTGATCACAAGCGGTAACTTGGTTTCCTGCAAAACATAGTAGAAATATCCTCTTCTATCATCTTAATGATGTTAGTGGGTATCTTTGCGATAATTTATAATTATTGTATTTCTGAGCTAATTTTCATACAATTAACGCATATTTTCTCTCTTTTGGCCGCAATATCTGAATAAGACAGTATAAATAACTTGTATTTCTACAAGTTATCACACCCCCAAATTTAGATATATGTTTGTCCTCAAGCATATCTTCGACTAAGGCAATAATGCTCAATTGCTATCCTATATTTTGTGTCGATTGGTTGCTCCGAATGTTACACTTAAGCACATTACTTGACAACGCAATTTCCTCCCATCCTTGCTAATTCTTAACAAAGCCCTACTTTATTCCTCTACATAACAAATTTCTACTAAAAAATGTTTTTCTAGTTTTAAAAATAGAATGTTTACCTCTTCTTTGTCAAAACAACTCGAAGTATCTATATGCGGTGGTCAAAATTTGCATAATTTATTTAGAGACTGTTGGTCATGGTTATACTCTTCGTTTTAGCTTGTTCCCACGGGTGTCATGCGAACATCCAACTACGGTTATGTGCCAATTTCCAATTTTAACTCATGATAATCAGAGGAGTTGTCTCTTGCATTTTTTTTTCTTTTTCATATTGTGTTGTTCTTGGAAATCCACCTTCATTTTGGCTTGTTCTCACAGGTGTCATGCGAACATCCAACTACGAGCAGGTTCCTTTCACAACTAACTCTTATCAGGTTGGGATTATTTTTTAGGTTTTCCCTTGCGCTAACATTGGAGCTTTGTATGTAAATTTATTATTATTATTTTTTTTTTTATAATTTTTTTTAAACAGAAAATGAATGCATTTTCTTAATGACCACATATTCTTGATCTTATCTGTTCAAACCTTCCCCACCCCTAAATTTAGAGATGCGCAAGATTCTCATTGCGTTGTTTGGATAGACTAGACAAACAATTAGAAAAAAAAAAGTTCAAAAAGAAGGTTTGAGCAGAACTTTGAGAGATAAACGGTAAAGCACTACTAAGCTAAGAATTAACTAAGTGTTAGTCAGAATTTACACAGTATGGGAAATGTTTCTAAGTATAAACATATTATACATCATGGCAGCGCAATGAATAACACAAAAATAAAAAGATTCAGAACATCGCAAATATTGACAAAGGATGATAAGAAAAAAAAGGCACATGCAAATGGAGTGAATATATACTCAATTGTATTGAATATTAACAAAGTATACAAATAATTAAAAATTAATGCAATACCAAAAATTGTCGCCTGTACAAAGAATCAAAGAATTTCGTTAACTTAGAAGAATAATGAATTGAATAACAAAATAATGAATGGCCGCAAAAAAAATGTAAAGATCATTGCTGAGGAGCAGGAGGATCTGGAGGAGGGTTTTGAGGTGGAACTAAGGGAGCTTCTTCAAAATTCAGTTGCTGCCTGAGATGCAGAGGCACCATGGGACCATGAAGATATGTTGTGAGAAAATTGAAGTACTCATGGTTTCGCTCCACAATCTATCTTTGATGGCGATGGACCTTATAAATATTGCGCTGAATATTGATCAACGCCTCCCTTGATGCGGTAGCACTGCGCTGTATATCATCAATTTGCTCTATTACCACCTCAAATCTTTGGTTGAAGAAGTCTTGTTATTGAGCAAAGAGTTGCTGCTATTGGGAAAAGAGGGACCGCATTTCAGCTAACTTAGCAGCCAAGGAGGGGATGGAAGGTTGTGCCTGCAATGTCTTGCCAGCATCATTTTGGGGTTGGACAGAGGTGCCTTCACCCAAATCGTGTGGGTCATCAATATGCAGCGGTGGAATGGAATGTTGCGGTGATGATGCTGCAGGTGAGTGGACTGGTGGGTATGCGGTTGGTGAATTTGGAGTAAGTAGAAGGTTGGTGAAGTGCTCATGGAGTGGAGAAGAAGGTTATGTGGGTGGGCTCGAAATGCCTGGAGGGCGGATTACTAAGGGTAAAGGGTCCAAAGTTCTGTTACTTGCGATGGTAATTCTTGGACCTTTTCTTTTCCATTATCATTTCAACGTTGTCTCTTTGGCCTGGGTTCCTGCGGCACATTAAGATCGATTGTGGGCCTCTTTAAAGGTAACTCTAGCAATGTGGGGAGTCTTTGAGGACAACCTCAGGATTTTGACATTGATGAGGCCGTGAACTTCTTGCATGGGTTCTTCCATAATGCCTACCCCCATTGACAGGCACAGACTTGAGATAGTCCATGGAAAGAAGTAATTGTCCTCTAATGTGCCTGACAAAGCCTCGAATTTTGATTGCGATCAACCGACCCACATCGATTGGAATGCCGCGCGCAATGAAATATGCGGCCAGAACTCAATCCCTTTAAATTTTCTTGTCATGGGAAGTTGGGATCAGTCACTTTTTAACCAGATAAACCCAAAGCCTTGCCTTCGGAAGTAGAGTCTTGGATGCCAGGGTCTTGATGCCTTTTAAAAGAAATCGACCACTTCGTGCCTGGTTGCGTTAATACTCGCAGCGCATCTTCCATCTGCTGTCCCGTGGGATCATCAATGATTTTATTACCTGGTGCATCTGGGTTATCCTTCATTTGGTATAGTTCATTAACGTCCTTTGCGCTGAAAGACACCACTCACCCTTTTATGGTCACCACATCCTTGGTGCCATGTAGCCGTCCATGGTAGAAGTCACGCACTACCTTTGGAACCACAATGGCTGGGCACTAGCAAATGTGTCCCAACCATGGCCCACGATCACACTTGTGACGAGATCTGGTAGTGGCGTTGGCACAGGGTAAAAGCCCATCTCCATCAAGAAGTCGTCATTTTCTTTCTTTCTTGATGGACGTGCCTTTGCCAATGCGGGCTTGCTGCTTTTCCCTTTCCTTTGGCCAACACAAGACGGGATTGTTGCATTTGTTTTCTTTCCCATTCCTTTTGTTGTTCCTTCTTCTCTCGCTCGGCAAATTCCTTGCCCTTCTTCTTATTTAAGCGCTGCCTATTGGCTTCGTGCTTCTTCTCCTACTCTTCTCTCATTCTCCTATTTTCTTCTGCCTTCTTTTTCTTCTCTTCTTCTTCCTCATCCCTCTTTTCTCTTTCAAATTCTTCCACAAACTGATCAGAGGCCAATAAAAGGCGTTGTTCCTCTTCGATCCCCCTTATTTCTTAAAGCCTTGAGATCTCGTTATTGTGGCAAACTTCCTCATCATGCAGTCCTCTTTTTCTATCACCTTCGGCAGTGATGAGTTTCACCCATTCCATTTTCTCTTGTCTTTCCTCCTCTTCCTTTCTCCTCTTTTCTTTTTCCTTTAATGCGATGATCAATATTTGAGGGTCAACAGTAGACCCTTGCAGCGTATTCTCCTTGCGACGCCGTATCAGAGGGGGTACCTTCTCCTTGCGTTGTTTCAGGTTGCACTGGCTCCATTAATTGCACTGTTTCCCCCTGTTCTCCCTTACGGAGGTTGATTTTCCATCCTTTTCTGGGCTCGCAGCCCTCTTCTTCTTTTCTTCTTCTTTTCTCAGGCACCTTTCCTCACGTTGGCGCTCTCTTCTTTCTTCCTTCTCTTTCCTCTTCATTTCCTTCTTGGCTTCTTCATCTTCGTCATCATCCTTTTCTTTCTTCTTTTTCTCCTTGCGATGATGAGAAGACTCAGCCTCTCCAGCCTTTCTCCCTTTTCTTTTCTTCTTCTTTTTTTTCTCTTCAACTACTTTTGGTTGCGTCTCCACTGCAACCTCATCCATCGCAACTTCAGCCACCACCGCAATCTCCTCCACTGCAACTCTAGAGGGTCCATCATAGGTTTCTGCATTGGCAGTTACCTCAGGAGTCTCCAAGGCCAGAGTGCTTCCTACCTCCTCTTCATTCATCACTGCCTTCGACACCACCACCTCTTCATTCACCAGCACTGTCACCTCCTCTGTAGACAGTGGTTGGTTTACAACCCTTGCCTCGGGTAATCCTTCTCCTTGCTTTAAATGACTCGGAAAATTCCAAATGAAAGATTTGGGAGAGGCTTAGTTTGTTCTTGGTATACAAATCTTTCGAGATCGTATGAACAAAGTGCTAGCACTGTCTCAGGCATCATACATTGACAAGATGTTGCTTAAGTACTCGATGCAGGACTTCAAGAGGTGCCTACTGTCGTTCAGGCATGGAGTCACTTTGTCTAAGGACATGTATCCTAAGACGCCTCAAGAGGTTGAAAAGATGAGACGGGTCCCATATGAGTCTGTCGTTGCCAGTTTGATGTATGCGATGCTCTGTACTCTTCCAGACATCTACTACGCTTTGTGCATAGTAGGTAGGTATCAGTCTAACCCAGGCCAGGGTCACTGGACTGCAGTGAAGAACATCCTCAAGTATCTTCGGAGAATGAGGGACTACATGCTCGTGTATGGATCTAGGGATTTGATCCTTACTGGATAAACGAATTTTGACTTTCAGACTGATAAGGACTCTTGCAAGTCCACGTCGGTCCGTCTTTACTCTTAACGGAGGAGCTATAGTGTCGCGAAGCACTAAGTAGGGGTGCAACACCAACTTCACTATGGAGGTGGAGTACATAGCGGCTTGTGTAGCTGCTAAGGAGGTCGTCTGACTCAGGAAGTTCTTGACAGAACTGGAAGTTGTGCTAGAAATGTCTAGGCCCATTACCCTATAATGTGATAATAGTGGGGCAGTGGCAAACTCCAAGGAGCCTAAGAGTCATAGGCATGACAAACACATAGAGCGGAAGTATCATTTGATCCGCGATATTGTGCATCGAGGGTACGTGATCGTCACGAAGATCGCTTTGGAGCACAATGTTGCTGACCTGTTTACGAAGGCTCTCACGACTACAGTGTTTGAGGGTCATCTTCAGAGCACGGGTCTACAGGATTGCCCGCGGCTGGACTAGGGCAAGTGGGAGATTTTCTTGTAATGCGCTTTTATGCCCTAGTTTATTGTTTTGTACTAGTTTTATGTACACCCCACTTCGCTTTAGGATAAGTGAGAGATTGTTGGGGATGATTCCCTAAAGTCTCGTGTCCTGTAGTTTGTAAACAGTTTGTACGAACGCTTGTGTTGTATAATATATGATATGTACTTAACATCTTGATTTTGCTCAGTTGTTTGTTTTATTTGCTTTACCACAAACCAATAAACGTAAAATCCCTGGTTATCTGTATGTAACATAAGCATGTATGTGGTGACATACAAGTGGATCATCTCTTGAGTGATAACCAAAATGGTCTGTAGTATATGGATATAGGAGGGAAATCTTATCCCGGTAACGCTACGGATGTGGCCCGCTTTGTGGAATGGTCATAAGTGTATGACTTGTCACAGATGGCGTGATCCTGATCATTCGTGTATGGGACATGTGAGCGAGGGCGTCCTATACAAAGAGTTTGTATAAGACTTAACCACGAAGTGTAACGTCTCGTTATATAATACCGTTCATGACAGAGACTTCATTTCACTAGGATGACCATAGGTAACATGACTTCAATCCTGAGTGAGTTGGGAACTTCTGCCATTGAGGGTGGTTCTTTGATTTGTATGGGTGCGAGTGGCCAGGTTGGCGACTCGAACCTACCATTTTGGGGATTCGTCTAATTTGGGAGCTGGGAACTCAGCTACACAAGATGGAATTCACTCCTTCCCCGAAGTAGGGGCAAGTAGATACATAGCTTCCTTAAGGGCTGATTCCAGGGCTTGAACGATGTGGCACCACACACCTTCTCTTGGCCCGAGAGGTGTTCATACATCGTTGGACTATGTTGTATTATTCATTAGAGGAATTAGTGGTACTTAAGGAGTAAGATGTAACTACACGACAAAACGGTAAATTGGCCCAGCTGTACTTAGGAGCATCTGTGAAGGGTCATCGTACACATGATTGGTTATATCCGATGGACACAGAAATATATCTGTGGTAAGAAGAGTTCAGCTGTTGGTCTTTAATGGAATGCCTGACAGTTAATGAATGGTGGATCTCGTGGCTAAAGAGTTTAGTCAGCTAGTCACGTACCGTTGTAGCTTCGAGCCACAGGTCCATAAGGTCTCCTAGGTAGCTTGGATAAAGTCGAGAATCAATTTTTGACTCAGTTTGAAATGTTCAAATTGACTAAAGGGAGTTCGATTATATATGATATAATTGAACTGGTTAATTATATATTATATAATTGACTAAGTGTATGAGATACATTATGTTGGAGGAAATTAGATATAAATATGATTTATATCAAGTTTTGGATAAATTACTATAGTAGATAAGTTTGTTATTATCTTTATTTATAATTAAAACAATTATGAGATAATTGTGGTTGGTTATTTTCTCCATTAACCGTGAAAGTGGGAGGTTGTTTTCAGTTTTGAATAACTGAAGGATAAAATGAAAAGTGTTTTCATTTTGTAAGAGATTGCTTCATTGTGTGCATAACTAATCGTTTAGCTCATGAGAGACTACTCGATAGCCTTCAAGCGAGTTTCTAAACGATCGTGTACTAGCGATTTACTAAATGATCGCATTCAGCGATTTACTAAAAGATCGCGTGCTAAGCGAGATTAACTAAACGATCATGTAAACGATCAAGAGTGTTTTACTAAACAATCGTGTACCAACCGAGATTTAATAAATGATCAAGCATCACAGTCTATGTGATAAGACAATTCTTCTCCCACTTGCTTGATCATATAGTTCAATCATTGCCTTCCTCCATCGATGAACGCATGCGATTAATAGCCACAATATCCATGCAATGAACGTACACGATCACCCTTGCGATGGTCTGGGATTCACCGCATGCGATCAGTTCCTGCGATAGCTACAAAAGATAGACGTTTTGTCGCAGAATAACGCATAATATTAGGTTAGCTGATATTTTCAATGCTAATCGACGCGAGCTCACTTTTCACATGAATTCTTAATATAATCACCGCTATTCTATTTGTTAGCCCTCATAATTCTAAATAAAAGGCTACAATAACTTGTATTTCTACCAGTTATCACACCCCCCAAATTTAGAATCATGCTTGTCCTCAAGCATGCCTTATAATTAGGAAATTTAGAATTCACCCTCTGGCTATCCTTTGCGATGACCAACCTTTCAAAATATAATTCACTCATACCTCTAACCTTGGCAGCAACACTCTACTCGACATTGGCTACTTCTTCAAAGAGATCTTTTCTAAGTTTAAATCTGATAAGCCTCTACTCAAAATAACTTTTTACCCATTCCTAGCAACTTTGTGTTTATCTTTTTACAATGCGTTCATTTAAAATAATTCAAAGTTTTGCGATATATTATTAAAGTGCGGCGTTAAACCTCGCTGTGCTCTTCGTTTTGGCTTGACCCTATGGGTGTCATGTGGACATTCAACTTTGGTTGCGTGCCATAGTCGACTCAACTCTTGCCTTAGCTTATTTTGGGCTTGCGCCTGACGGAGGAGTTATTCTTATGCGTTGATCTTGGCCACTTACTTTCGTTTTGGCTTACTTGCACGAGTGTCATGCAAAGTATCCAACTACGGGTAAATGTCTTTCACAACTTTAACTCTTATTAGCTTAGGTTTTCCCTTTATGTTAATAGTGGAGTTTTTATTGACACCATTTTTTTTTCAAACCATCGCAATGTGATGGAAACATTTTCCCGGACCACTGCCACCCTCAAACTTAGAAAGTGGCAGCGTTCTTGCCGAAAAGCTAAAAACAAACTCATCAGGAATGCGGTAACAAATGTTTAAGTAGAGGTTTACACATGATAAAACTTAGACTGTCAAACCTTGAAGACGTTATCAAGTGAGGTAAGCCCTGCGATGTTTTAGTTAGCGGATGTAGTGAATTATAGGTATCATCATGGATGCTAATTTATCAATGCAAAGGTAGGCAAGCGGACAAAAGAGAATTTCAAAAGGATAATGCATAAAAGATAACAAGAAAAGAACCTTCGAGTAGATAACACTTGCGACCATACTTTAGAATTCATGTGGTCATAGCCATGCGTTGAATGATGGAGAGGATTCTTCCGTTGAAACTATGCACCGAGGAAAATTATTATCACACCTGCAAGGATTGAACGCACACCATATCCATGAAAGCAAAATTATTATCACACCTGCAAGGATTGAACGCACACCTTATCCATGAAAGCAGCCGCAAATCCAAAATAACAATAATCAAATAAATAAACTAGACTAGGAAAGCAAGGTAAAGATAGAGTAGAAGACGCCTCTAGAGAAATTGGAGAGGAGCCACCGCAAGGAGTCTTCCATGCAGAAGAATGATCTCAACTACTTGGGTCAAAAGGCTCGTCATGACCATTGGAACTTCCGACAATTGTTGGGTGCATGTTGGTCGACACGCGCTTATAACTGCTTTCAGCTCATACAACAGATAGCCTTTTTATCTCAGGGTCAATACTGGCTTTCGGTGGATCGCCTATACTTCAAATATTGTTTGCAACTTTGTCGCACAAGCTACAATACGCCCAAGGTAAATAGGGTACCTGCGAAAACACAAAACTCAACAGACTATTAGCTGCCAAGTCCCCAACAACGACGTCGAAAACTTGATGGTGGAGAATGGAGAGTAAATATGCGTGCATCTTATGATATGCGTTTGTTCTCCATGCGTCGTTGGACATGCGTTGGACTAAGGAATATGTGTTTAAGAATATATACGATGACCATGCGTTCCTACCACAAGTTTTCTTGCTCTCTCACTAACTATAACAAGATCGCAAGTTTCTCAAGGTGATCCGAGGTCGAACTCAGGGACTTGTAACTAAATGTTGCGAAGTAATGTGTTTGCAGCGAAGAATAAAAGAATAATGAAGTTAAAGGACTATGAGCTACTCCTACTCCTAACTAAATAGATAAAGCAATGGAAGTATGACTGTGAGAGTTGGTAGAGATGCGGCAACTGTTAACTCGTAATAAGATGCATGGAAAAATAGATAAAATAGTGGAAGGGATAACTTCACCGCATCATTAAGCTTGATCGCAAGGGTAACCCCAGCCAGCACAAGTTATACGATCATGCTATACACAAATATACGATTCATATTTCTAGGACACATGTGATGCATATGCGATAATGTCGATAGGACTTATGTCTAAGTCTCTATTCTTGCTTATGCGATCTAACTCACATAGGACAAGGTGACCGCATACCACCATATCCTATTTCTAGGGCGCATGCGCTGTGTAAATAGAAAATAGAACTTATTCCTAAGCTTATACTCTTGCTTATGTGATCCAATCTAACTCTCTCAAGCCTAGATTTGGTTTTTAGTATAGTCTCCCAAGTATGTCCAAATGATGAATGATGCACTCATAAGACAAGATGATCGTATAAAGCATGGTTAAACATAAGATTATCCTTATCTTTAGGAACACTGCTTACTTTCCTTAATGAGTTCCACTACTTACCCTCTCGGGCAGTTAGTCGCCGCTGATCAGCTCATAGACAAGCATTGCTACAGCCTCACACTAAGCAAAGATAATTTACTCACTATACTCGCGCAATGCACACCTCTCGGTGGTTTGCTACATGCTTCATATGTCTATGCCGCATGATTAAGTATGCGATACTCTTGCAATCTTACTTAGTTTGTTTCAATGAAAGTAAAGGGTGATAAAGAAGAAGTAAATGAAGATGGAGTCGAAGGAAATAAAGAGATGCATTGATTACAAAATATATTAATGTCTTAAGCCAAAATGTAATACAATACAGAGATAGAAGAGAGATGGAGGGCTAGATGTAGGCAATCTTGTGCTTCCATCATATATGTGTCAAGGCTGTTGGTGGTGCCATGGAAGGGCGGTGGAGTAGTCTCTCTCGAGATCTATCTCCGACAAAGCTCCGGTCGTCACTCAGAATGGGTGAAGGAATGAAGAACTCTCAAAGAATGTCTTTTAATGCTCTCATCTGTGATCACAAGGATTTTCCATAAAGCAGAAGCTCAGATGCTTTGAATTTGGGCTCTAAGGCTCTATTTATAGTGCTCAATCGCCAATAGCATTAATGGTCCCACTTTGAGTCTGTCACTAACAGCGCGATGGACCTGCTCTGAATCTCTGCTACTAACGGCATGGTAGGTGAAATGTCAACATTATCTTTTTGATACTCCCAAGGTATGCATTCATGTTTGGTTTCCGGAGTACCACCGCATTCCACCAACCTTGCGATCACCCTTTTATCATGGTTATTACTCTGTAGCTGTAACCTCCACGCGATGGACGCATGCGATTAATAGCCGCAACATCCATGCAATGAATGCACACGATCACCCTTGCGATGGTCTGGGATTCATCGCATGCGATCGGTTCCTACGATAGCTACAAAATATAGACGTTTTGTCACAAAATAACGCATAATATTGGGTTAGCCGAGATTTTCAATGTTGATCGACGCAAGCTCACTTTTCACATGAATTCTTAATATAATCACCGCATATTCTACTTGTTAGCCTTCATAATTCTAAATAAAATTATACAATAACTTGTATTTCTACCAGTTATTAATGTTGCTCAAGTACTCGATTCAAAACTCCAAAGGGGGCCTACTGCCTTTTCGGCATGGAGTTACATTGTCTAAGGAACAGTGTCCTAAGACACCTCAAGAGGTTGAGGAAATGATACGGGTCCCCTATGCATCTGTCGTTGCCAGTTTGATGTATGCGATGTTATGTACTTGTTGAACGCTAGGATTGATGCTAAAAAGATATGTTATGCTATGCTCGAAATAATGCGATACTACTTCTAGATATGCGTTAATTATGAATGTTCTTGTAGTATGCCATGCGTTGTCACAAGTTTCCTTACATTGGAACCAAGTGTAATTCCACCGCAAGTTTCTCAGTGTGATCCAAGGTCGAACACAAGGACTGTTTGAGGTTATTGTGATATGTTTGTGATATATGCGACCAGGTTTTTCAATCTTTAAAGAGTGTTTTGTACAAGTATATAAAAGTGCGGTAAAGTAAAGGAAAGCAGTAAAAAATGCAGTAATAAAATAAGTACAGTAAACCTAAGCTAGATGATACAAGATATAGGCTTCATGATACAAGATGTTGGGGTCCAAGCTGGCTTTGAAGGTTATGTAAAGAACATAGAATACGGCGGCAAGTCTTATGTACAACACAGAAAGAGAAAGATAACTAATATAAACAGCGCAAGTTTCTTAATTGCGTTGAAGCTATAACTACGGTTCCGCTTTTCTCTTGGCGTATGCCTTTCAGTGATCGGCCATGCTTCCACATGTCTGTGGTGAAACAGAGACGTACGTAATGAACGCAAGGTTGCTTCCATGTCTGGAAGTACTACTCGCTTTAGTTAACGCATTCTTCTAACCGTTTCTCGATAGATTAAAATGGCATCTTCACTTCTACTCTCACAAGTGAAGATATTGTCTAGCATGCCTTAGCTAAACGTATTTATCTCTTTAACACAAGTTAAGTACTCGTTTAATTCATATTAACTACCAGGGGATTAGGAAGACATCATGGAGAAAGTGATTAACGGAGGAACGGAAGTAGACAGAAAATGGGATATGAAAGCAATCGAAACATTTAATATATCTATTAAGCATTTGATACATGTTGTGAATGAAGAGATAAAGAAAGTGAAATACAATGATGAAAAGAGATAGAACAGATACAAACAAGTGCCAACATCTTGGCACCGATTCGGGTGGAGATCTGCTTGCCGAATTGGATGGATCAGATGGATGGATGAGCTTCCCTCTCAAGCTTGCTCAACCGATAGCAGGGTTCTCAACACAGAACGTCTCGGCGGGTATTTGGCAGAATAGAACTGAGACTCATCTCTCGGCCTTGTCTCTTCTTCTTCCCAGACTTCTTCAGTTAAGCACTTAGCTCAGCCTTTCCTCTCAACACTTTAGCAGCAATTAGCCCTGTATCCAGTAGCATATTTTTTTCTGAAATCTATGGGGTATTTATAGGTGAGGATCTTTGACTCTAGCCTTGTGGTCCCCACTTTTTGTTATGGAAATTCTGAAGATGGGGGGAAATTATTCCTTCTGTTATGCAATTAAGTCGTCAATTCTGCATAACCATTAGTTGTACACGTGTCTAAATCCTCTACTTTTGCGTTGCTCAACTGCATCTTTCGATCGTGAGTTCGCATGCGGTGTTGTTTTTATTACCGCATGCAGTTGAAAGTCAACTTTGGATCGATCATCACATTACGTTGTCATTGCGTTAATCGTCTCTTCATTGTTGATTGACAGACGCATTGTGACAGAGATGCGTTGATCGGTTCTTCTTGAGCCTTGGGTGCAAGCAGTGACTTGGTTTCCTACAAAACAGAGTAAAATCTCCTTTTCTTCCATCTTAAAGATGTTAGTGGGTGTAATTGCGATAATTTATAATTATTGTATTTCGAAGCTAATTTTCATACAATTGGTGCATATTTATTCTCTTTTGGTAGGAATATCTAGATAAGGCAGTATAAATAACTTGTATTTCTACAAGTTATCAGTACTCAACCTGATCTACTATGTTGTGGGGATAGTCAGTAGATATCAGTCTAATCTAGACAGGGTCACTTGACCACCATAAAAAACATCCTCAAGTATCTTTAGAGAATGAGGTACTACATGCTCATGTACGGATCTAAGGATTTGATCTTTACTAGATACACGGATTCTGACTTTCAGACTGATAAGGATTCTAGGAAATCCACTTCAGACTCAGTGTTCACTCTTACCAGAGGGGTTGTAGTATGGCGAAGCACTAAGAAAGGGTGCATCGTTGACTCCACGATCGAGGCCGAGTATGTAGTGGTTTGTGAAGCTGCTAACGAAGTCATTTGGCTCAGGAAGTTTTTGACTGATTTTGAAGTTATTCCAAACTTGTCTAGGCCCATCACCCTTTATTGTGATAATAGTGGTGCCGTGGCGAACTCCAGGAAGCCTAGGAGTCACAAGCGCAACAAATATATAGAGCGGAAGTATCATCTCATCCGCGAGATAGTGCATCGAGGGGACGTGATAGTCACAAAGATCGCTTCGGAGCACAACGTTGCTGACCCATTTACGAAGGCTCTCACGGTTTCCCCATTGCGTTGATAGTGGAGTTATTATTCTCAAAAGCTCGCTTCACCTTTATTTTTTTCAAATGATCACAATGTAATGAACGCAATTCTCTGAGACTGCTGCCACCCCCAAACTTAGAGGGTGGCAGCATTCTCACCACAAAGCTAAAAACAAAATTACAAGAATGCGGTAATAAATGGTTGAACAAAGTTTTGCACAAAATCAAACTTAAGACTTTCAAATTTGAAGAAGCTAATAAAAGTAAAGAATGCCTTGTGTTGATTAGTTAGAAGATGCGGTGAACTATACGTACCATCATAGAACATCGCAAAACAATGCAATCGGGAAAGAAAGAATTTCAAAAGAATTTCAAAAGGATAAGGCATACAAGATAACAAGAAAAGACCTTAGGCGGAACAATGCATGCGATCATGCATTGGAATCCACGCGATCAAAGCCATGTGTTGAAGGGTGAAAAGGATTCTTCCATTATTCTGCAAACCGAGGAGACTTATTGTTGCACCTAGAAGAGCAAACGTACCACAACCAAGGAAGCAGCCATATCCAAAATAACAATGAAAATAAAAATAACCTATACTAAAAAAGCAAATTCAAGATAGAGTAGAAGACGTCCCTGAAAAAAAAAATAGGAGTGTTGTCACAGCAAGGAGTCTTCCGTGCAGGACATTGCTCTCAACTACTTGGGTCAAGTGCCTTGACCATTGGAACTTCCGACAATTGTTGGGCGCATGTTGGCCACCATGTGCTTAGAACTGCCTTCAGCTTTTGCAACTGATTGTGCTTCTATCTTGGGGTCAACATTGGCTTTCAGCGCATCGCCTACACTTCAATATTGGTTGCAACCTTGTCGCACAAGCTGCAATACTCCTAAGATAAAAAGTTTGCTCGCAAAGACACAAAACTTAACAAACATTTAGCTGCCAAGTCCCCACAGCGGCGCTAAAAACTTGATGATGGGAAATTAGAAGTTAAATTATTCAACAACTAAAATCCTTTAGACGCAGTATACGATGCATGTTCCTAAGATATGCATTGGTAGTCATGCGTCGATGGTCATGCGTTGGACTGATAATGCGTTAATGAATGTATGCGATGACCATGCATTCTGTCACAAGTTTTCTTGCACTCATGCTAAATATAATCCGAACGCAAGTTTCTCGGGTAATCTGAGGTCAAACACAGGGACTTGTAGTTATATGTATGCGGTAATGTGCATGTGACGGTTTAAATAAAAGAATGGAAGGGAGGTTGCTACGTTAACCCTACTCCTACTCCTATCTAACAGACAACGCAATGAGAATATGCATGAGAGGTAGAGATACGACAACATTTAACATGAAATAAATGTATGGAAAATGGATAAAATGCAGAAATGATTTCATTGCAACCCTTAAGAGTGACCGCAAGGGTAACCTTAGTCAACGCAAGCCATGCAATCATGCTACACACACGTGAACCTAACTCTAGGACGTATGCGGTGTATCTGCGATATTGCCGAGAAGCCTATGCCTGCCTAGACCTCCATAACCAGCTCACTAGCTCTCGCCGCATGAGCATGGCTGCCGTATAACCCCTTATCCTACTTCCTGGATGCATGCNCCTAGACCTCCATAACCAGCTCACTAGCTCTCGCCGCATGAGCATGGCTGCCGTATAACCCCTTATCCTACTTCCTGGATGCATGCAAATCCAATCTGTAGGGTGCATACACTATGTGAAGCAAACAGAGCTTATCTTTAAGATCCCTATTCTTGCCTATGCGTTCCAATCCACTCTCCCGAATCTTATATTTGTGTTTTAGACTAATCTCCCAAGTATGCCTAATGATGAATGAAGCGCTCATAGGACAAGGTAACTGCATGAACTTTGCTGACCTAAGATTGTTACTATCCCTAGTGAACAATGCATACATTGCTTAATGTGACCAACCACTTACCCTCCCGGGCAGCTGGTTGTTACTGACTTTACTCATGGACAAGCAATGCGTTAGCCTATAGACAGGCATTGCAGCAGCTTCACACTAAGAAAATAAGATTACTCACACACTCGCGCAACTCGCACCTCTCGGTGGGTTGCTACATGCTTCATATCCCTAATCCACATGACTAAGTATGCGATACCCAAGCAATTCCACTAAGTGTTGCAATGAAAATAAAGATGCTAAGTAAAGAAGATAGAGATGGAGTCGAAGAAGATAAAGAAATGCATTGAAAATTTTTTTTATTAATTCCTTAATCATAAAATGTCATACAATACAATATAAGAAAGAAAGGAAAAGGAAATGACCAGCTAGAAGTAAAGACTTGCTCCTAGCAGATGTGTGTCAAGGCTGCCGGTGGTGCCATGGATAGGTGGAGGAACTGACTCTCTCGAGATCTAGCTCCGGTTGAAGGCTCTGGTCGTCACTCGGAATGGATGAAGGAGGTGAAGAACTCTCAAGCATTTTCTCACGCATTTCATCTGGATCGCGGGGAAAATCCCCGGATCACAAGGATCATCCCCGAATGACTTGAATTTCTACTCATCGGCTTCTATTTATAGAGCTTGGGTCGCCGACAACATTAATTGGACTTCTCTGAGTCTGACTTTTGGTTCGTTAGTCCTTTCTGAACCTCTACCACTAACAGCGTGGTAGGTGAAATGTCAACATCATCTTTTAGTTTTTCTCGAGGTAGATGTGTTGATGCGTTCATTCCACCAACCTTGCGTTGATCCTATTAGTATGCGTTGTCGCATAGCCGCAATCATTTAATGACCGCATTCGCTTAATACCGAAACTCTACACGATGGCCGCAATCACTAGTCAAGCACAACTCCCATGCGATGGACGCATACGGTTGATTACCGCAACATCCATACGTTGATCGACATGCTTGGCCTTGCGATGGAGTGTTTCTTCGCATGCGATAGTCTATGCGGTGGTCTGATTTCCGCGTTTGCATCTATTTTCTGTTTTAGCTACAAAAATAGAACATTGAACACATAATAACGCAAAATAACGGATTAGGTGAGATTCAACATGCTGATCGATGCAAGCTCATTTTCTCGTGAATTCATATCATGATTGACACATATTCTGCCTAACAACCTTCATAATTCTAAGTAAAAGGCCTAAGATGACATGCATTTTTGCATGTCATCACACCCCCAAACTTAAAATCATGCTTGTCCTCAAGCATGCGTTATACTCAAGAAATTCTAACTCACCTTCATGCTTTCCTTTGCGATGATCAGCTTCTCAAAATATAATTTACACACACCTCTGGCCATCACCGCAATGCTATCCTCCACTTTGGCTGCTTCTTCAAAAAGATCTTTTCTAAGTTTAAATCCGGCAAGCCTTTTTTCAAAAACTTTTTCTTCATTCACCGCAATTTTGTGTTTAGCTTTTGAGAATGCGTTCATTCAAAATACTTCAAAAATTTGTGATGGCTTATTCAAATGCGACGTTGAACCTAGTTACGCTCTTCGTTTTGGCTTACCCCCATGTGTGTCATGCGGGCATCCATCTTTGGTTGCATTCCATATTCAACTCAACTCTTGTCTCGTTTGTTTTGGCTTACGCCGGACAGAGGAGTTGCGTTTATGCGTTGATCCTGGCGACTTGCCTTCGTTTTGGCTTGCCCTCACATGTGTCATGCGAACAACCAACTACGAGCAAGTGCCTTTCACAACTTAACTCTTATCAACAAGGGTTTCCCCATTGCGTTCGACAGTGGAGTTATTATTCTCAAAAGCTCGCTTCACCTTTTTTTTTTTTCAACTGATCGCAATGTAATGAACGCAATTCTCCGAGACCGCTGCGACCCCCAAACTTAGAGGTTGGCATCATTCTCACCGCAAAGCTAAAAACAAAATTACAAGAATTTGATAATAAATGGTTGAACAAAGGTTTGCACAAAATCAAACTTAAGACTTTCAAAATTTGAAGAAGCTAATAAAAGTAAAGAATGTCTTGCGTTGATTAGTTAGAAGATGCGGTGAATTATACATACCATCATAGAAACATCGCAAAACAATGCAATCGAGAAAGAAAGAATTTCAAAAGAATTTCAAAAGGATAAGGCATACAAGATAACAAGAAAAGACCTTAGGTGGAACAATGCATGCGATTGTGCGTTGGAATCTACGCGATCAAAGCCATGCGCTGAAGTGTGAAAGGGATTCTTCCGTTGTTCTGTGAACCGAGGAGACTTATTGTTGCACCTACAAGAGCAAACATACTACAACCAAGGAAGCAGACATATATCCAAAATAACACTGAAAATAAAAATAACCTATACTAAAAAGGCAAATTAAAGATAGAGTAGAAGATGTCCCTGAAAAAAAAAATAGGAGTGTTGTCACCGCAAGGAATCTTCCATGTAGGAGATTGGTCTTAACTGCTTGGGTCAAGTGCCTTGACCATTGGAACTTCTGGAAATTGTTGGGCGCATGTTGGCCACCATGTGCTTAGAACTGCCTTCAGCTCTTGCGACTGATTGCCCTTCTATCTTGGGGTCAACATTGGCTTTCAGCGCATCGCCTACACTTCAATATTGGTTGCAACCTGGTCGCACAAGCTGTAATACTCCCAATATAAAAAGTTTTCTCGCAGAGACACAAAACTTAACAAACATTTAGCTGCCAAGTCCCCAGCAACGACGCCAAAAACTTGATGACGAGAAATTAGAAGTCAAATTATTCAACGACTAAAATCCTTTGGACGCGGTATGCGATGCATGTTCCTAACATATGTGTTGATAGTCATGCGTCGATGGTCATGCGTTGGACTGATAATGCGTTAATGAATGTATGCCATGACCATGCGTCCTGTCACAAGTTTTCTTGTGCTCACGCCAAGTATAATGTGAACACAAGTTTCTCGGGTAATCCGATGTCAAACACAGGGACTTGTAGCTACATGTATGTGGTAATGTGCATGCGGCGGTTTAAATAAAAAATGGAAGGGAGGTTGCTAAGTTAACCCTACTCCTACTCCTATCTAACAGACAACGCAACGAGAATATGCATGAGAGGTAGAGATACGACAACATTTGACATGAAATAAATGTATGGGAATATAGATAAAATGTGGAGATGATTTCATTGCAACCCTTAAGAGTGACCGTAAAGGCAACCTTAGTCAAAGCAAGCCATGCAATCATGCTACACACACATGGACCTAACTCTAGGACGTATGTGGTGTATCTGCGATATTGCCGAGAAGCCTATGCCTTCCTAGACCTCCATAACCAGCTCACTAGCTCTCGCCGCATGAGCATGTCTGCCGCATAACCCTTTATCCTACTTCCTGAACGCATGCAAATCCAATCTGTAGGGTGCATACATTATGTGAAGCAAACAGAACTTATCTTTAAGATCCCCATTCTTGCATATGCGTTCCAATCCACTCTCCCGAGTCTTAGATTTGTGTTTTAAACTACTCTCCCAAGTATGCCTAAATGATGAATGAAGCGCTCATAGGACAAGGTAACCGCATGAACTTTGCTGACCTAAGATTGTTACTATCCCTAGTGAGCAATGCATACATTGCTTAATGCGACCAACCACTTACCCTCTCGAGCAGCTGGTTATTGCTGACTTTACTCATGCACAAGCAATGCGTAGCCTATAGACAGGCATTGCAGCAGCTTCACACTAAGCAAATAAGATTACTCACACACTCGCGTAACACACACCTCTCGGTGGATTGCTACATGCTTCATATCCCTAATCCACATGACTAAGTATGCGATACCCAAGCAATTCCACTAAGTGTTGCAATGAAAGTAAAGATGCTAAGTAAAGAAGATGGAGATGGATTCGAAGGAGACAGAGAAATGCATTGAAAACAAATTGTATTAATTCCTTAATCACAAAATGCCATACAATACAATACAAGAAAGAAAGGAAAAGGAAATGACCGGCTGGAAGCAAAGACTTGCTCCCAGCGGATGTGCGTCACGGCTGCTGGTGGTGCCATGGATGGGCGGAAGAGCTGACTCTCTTAAGATCTAGCTCCGATCAAAGGCTCCGGTCGTCACTCGGAATGGATGAAGGAGGTAAAGAACTCTCAAGCGTCTTCTAACGCATTTTGTCTGGATCGCGGGGAAAATCCCCGGATCATAAGGATCATCCCCGGATGACTTGAATTTCTGCTCGTCGGCTTCTATTTATAGAGCTTGGGTCATCGACAGCATTAATTAGACTGCTTTGAGTCTGAATTTTGGCACATTAGTCCTTTCTGAACCTCTGCCACTAACAGCGTGGTAGGTGAAATGTCAACATCATCTTTTGGTTTTTCTCGAGGTAGATGCGTTGATACGTTTATTCCACCAACCTTGTGTTGCTCCTATTAGTATGTGTTATCGCGTAGCCGCAATCATTTAATGACCGCATTCGCTTAATATCGCAATTCTACACGATGACCGCAATCGCTAGGCGAGTACAACTCCCATGCGATGGAAGCATATGCCTGATTACCGCAACATCCATGCGTTGATCGATGCGTTCGGCCTTGTGATGGAGTGTTTCTCCGCATGCGGTCGTCTATGCTCCCCTCCATCTGTCTCTTATACACATCTAGATGTGTATAAGAGACAGCTCATGCGATGGGTGCATACGGCTGATTACCGCAACATCCATGCGTTGATCGATGCGTTCGGCCTTGTGATGGAGTGTTTCTCCGCATGCGGTCGTCTATGCAGTGGTCCGGTTTCCGCGTTTGCGTCCATTTCCTGTTTTAGCTACAAAAATAGAACATTGAACGCATAATAACGCAAAATAACGGGTTTGCCAAGATTCAACATGCTGATCAACACAAGCTCATTTTCTCGTGAATTCCTATCATGATTGACACATATTCTGCCTAACAACCTTCATAATTCTAAGTAAAAGGCCTAAGATGACATGCATTTCTGCATGTCATCAAGCTTATGCTACAAGATCGTGTAGCTTTTGCTACAAGATCGTGTAGCTTTTGCTACAAGATCGTGCAGCAAGCTTCTACAGATTTTACTACATTGTTTGCTACAAGATCGCTGCAGAGAGATCCATGGTGGACGGTTCAGTTCGAGCAGTTCAAGGCCTGGTTCACTTGTTTCAAACCGGGTGGCTCTTATTCTTGTAATAATTAGCCTTTAAGTTTCTTTTAGGTATCCTATCCCAGTCCATTAACTAGCAGTTTTAAATATACATTTGATGTATGTTTTTATTATATGTCATGTTGTATGTCATATAGTTGTAAAACCCACCACAGGTTATGAATTTTTATTCATGCATCATTTTATATTATAAATGTTATAATATATGTATATGCATGATTTAAATTATATAGCATGCAAATGCATCATATAGTATAAATGTTATAGTATATGTATGCATGCATTTATAGCATATTCATGCATCATTTATATTATAATTGTTATAATATATGGTTGAATGAATGTGTGGAAGTATGCTATAATATGATTCATTACCTAGTTATATAATTTTTATATATGTTAGTAATGAATTTAGATTGCATGAAGCATGACACTACCTTAGGTTAATTTATAAATGTTATGATTAATTGAAGTATTTCAAGCATGCAATGAATGTTTTAATTGTTTCATTTATTTATAATCGTTATAACTAAATGAAATTAGAATTAAATTAGTAATTAAGAGTTGCATGCAAACCTTAGGCTATAATAATTTTTTAATTTTTTTTAAACGTAATTGAGATAGACCTAAGATCATATTTCTAATAAGAATAGAAATCTTAGTTTAGTTTAATCTTTAAACAGTTTAATAGGATTAAATTGATTTTTAATAAAAGATTAAATGTAATAAATGTATTTATAAGGGACCTTTTGTATAAGGCGGGTTCTGTCTAGATTGGAGTGCTTAAGTTGACGGAAACGTCGCATCCCTACCTAGGAATCTACCTGGAAAGGTGAATTAGATAGATTTGTTACATGCATGCAAGTTTGATCAAAGTCTATTAAATATTTCAATGAGACTTCAATCAAAATTGTTTAATCATCAAAGACAAGTGTTGTTTTTTAGCAAATTAAATGTTCACTTAGTTAAAATCAGTAGTTGGGTTTTTCCTAAGTTAATTAACCCTAGGTAAAATACTCAGTGGGAGAAAAATGGGGTATGTGATACTTCTTTTTATCCTCTACACGTTTTTCCCTATAAATTCACACCGTGAGATCTACACTCAGCCTCGAGGCACCATGGGTGTCCTCTATGGTGGATTTTGGGTAGGTCAAGTAACAAGGTTGAATGGAAGAGGAGTGTTTTATAGTAGAGTGGGAGTGGGAAACGTGTGACAGTTCACATCCCTCAGTCTCTTCTGCATTAGGATTAACATAAAGTTTCATGGCATCGCGTTCGTGGCATCGTGGGTGTCCCCCTCCCTAAAGGAGGCAGTATTGCATGACGTTTTATTCAATCTTTAGAAAATGGATAGAGTTTAAACTTTAGTTCTATGTCCCAATCGATTTTTTTCCTGATAGTTGTTTCATAATAGGAGGCGACACTAGAATAAAAATGAGGGGATTACAAATTAAGAGGGAATTAAGAAAAGTTAAACAGATTCTGGACCGAAAATATGGTGAACTTAATTTAGTCACAGTAACAAAGTGGTTGTTTCTGTACCAAATGGTTTGAAAATGTTTATTTCAGTAGAAGGGATACTTGATCACCCTAGGTGGAATTTTGTTCTGCCTCATTGAAACATCATTTAGAAAATTAGATTCACTTAGGGTACATTAAAATTTTGCTAAAACTGATTGGTTTGTTTGAGTGGTTTAATGCAAAGTAAACTAATTGTAATAGTTTTTTTCATTTTCAGCAATTATTTTATTATGGCTACCGCTACACACTAACTTGCTCGCCGCGCGAATAAATTAATGGGAGAAAATTACACTAAGTCGAAAAAACACTATTGAACATAATACTGATCATCGATGATCTTATTTTGTCCTAATGGAGGATTTTCTCTCCCATTCCACCTCAATGCTCTTCGAAATGTTTTAGGAAGCTTACAAGCATGGACGCGAGCAAACGATAAGGCCCGAACGTATGTCTTGGCAAGTCTTAACGAAGTCTTGGCCAAGAACCATGAGCCCATGCTCACAGCCCGTGAGATCATGGTGTCCCTGAGGGAAATGTTCAGACAACCGTCTTCACAGCTCAGGCATGATGCACTGAAACACATATTCAATGTTTGTATGCAAGAAGGGGCATCTGTTTGAGAATATGTTCTCAACATGATGTTCTACTTCGACGTGGTGGAGATGAATGGGTCAAGTGTCCATGAAGCCAGTCAGGTAAGCTTCATTTTGGAATTTTTGCCTGAATGTTTCCTACACTTCCGTAGCAATGCTGTTTTGAATAGGATTGACTACAACCTGACCACTCTACTCAATGAGCTATAGACTTTTCATTCCTTGATGAAAAGCAAGGAATACAACGGTGAAGTAAATTTTGCTTCATCTTCTAAGAAGTTCCACAGAGGTTCGACCTCTAGGACTAAGTTTGTACCTTCCTCCTCAGACACCAAAAAGTGGAAGAAGAAGAAGGGTGGAAAGGGGAAAGCTAACCTTGTAGTTGCTGCTCAAAGGGGCGGAAAATCGATCAGAGCTGCAAAGGAAATTTGTTTCCATTGCAACCAAGATGGGCATTGGAAGAGGAACTGCCCTAAATACTTGGCAGGAAAAAAAAAGGCCAAACAAGGTAAATATGATTTACTTGTATTGGAAACCTACTTAATGGAGATGATGATTCTACCTGGATTATAGATTCTAGGGCCACTAATCATGTTTGTTCTTCATTTTAGGGGATTAGTTCCTACCGACAACTAGATGCTGGTGAGATGACGATGCGAATTGGAACTAAGCACGTCATCTTGGTTGTGACAGTTGGAGGTCTCCAGTTGACTTTACAGAACAAATTTCTTATTTTAGAAAATATTTATATAGTTCCTAATTTAAAGAGGAATCTTGTTTCTGTAAAGTGTTTGCTTGAACGTTCTTATATTATCAACTTTCTTTTAAATAAAGTGTTCACTTCTAAGAATGATGTTGATATTTGTTCTGCAAAACTGCAAAATAATCTTTATGTGCTAAGACTGTTAGCAATTAACACCCTCCATAACACATAAATATTTAAGACTGCAGTAACTCAACATAAAAGGCTTAAAATTTCTCCTAAAAAAATGTCCAACTTTGGCACCTAAGGTTAGGACACATCAATCTCAATAGGATCGAGAGATTGTGAAGAATGGACTTCTAAGTGAGTTAGAAGAAAATTCATTACCTGTGTGTGAGTCATGCCTTGAAGGCAAAATGACTAAGAAACCCTTTATTGGAAAAGGTCACAGGGCCAAAGAACCTTTAAGGCTAGTGCATCCGGACCTCTGTGGTCCGATGAATGTAAAAGCTATGGGAGGTTATGAATATTTCATCACCTTTACTGATGATTATTCAAGATATGAGTATGTTAATTTAATGCAACGTAAGTCTAAATATTTTGAAAAGCTCCAACAATTCAAGGATAAAGTTGAAAATGCATTAAGTAAAACAATAAAGACATTTTGATCTGACAAGGTGGAGAGTTTATGGATCTGACATTCCAAAATTATTTGATAGAATATGAAATAGTATTACAACTCTCACCACCTGGTACACCTTAGCAGAATGGTGTATCGGAAAGGAGAAATTGAACCATGTTGGACATAGTTCGGTCAAGGATGAGTTACGCTTCCATATTCTAACTGAATTAGAAATTTCACAATCTAACTAAATTAGAAATTCCATAATCTAATTAATTTAAATTAAATCTAAATTTCTCTTATCAACTCAATTTAAATTAATTATCTTCTCTATTTTTTATCCATACTCTAAAATTAGAGAGGATAAAATTTAAAATCACAATTTTCCCTCTTCCTTCTTAAATTTCAAATTCCTTTTAATTTTAAAACTCTAGTTCTGTTCTTTTTCTTTTTCTTTATTTTCAAATAATCTTTATCCAAAATAATCCAAAAATTCGAAATCTTTGTCCAAAGTAATCCAAAAATTCCAAATATCTTATCAAATCTTTTCCAAAACTTTTTTTTCTTTATTTTCAAATCTTTATCAAAAATACTCCAAGACAAACTTCACGAGATAAAAGATAAAAATGATGTGAAGTTTGTCTCATGAAGTAACTTCACAAGACGAATTTCACGAGACAAAAGATAGAAATGACATGAAGTTGAGTTCATTTCTCATGAAGTTCATCTCTTAAAATAACTTCACGAGACAAATTTAAACCCAAATCATCAACTTAGTCAGCAAGCCACATCAGCATTTAAATAATCTATTTGAACAGATCTGTTAATTCAAACAGTTCTGTTAATGAAGGTGAGCTTTTAAACCTATTATTGAAAACTTAAGGACTAAAATGCCTAATTTCAAACAGAGATCAAACGTACTTATTCTAGAAAATTCATAGACTAAAAAGGTATTTTTTTATATAAAAAAAAAGGTATTTATAAGCTTAATTTTCATAAACAAACAAACAGAAGACTTTGTTTTCTATATAGGATGAAATAGAAAAGTACCCACCCTCTAGAGAGAGACCAATAACAACTTGAAGATCAAAACTTTAATACAAACATGTGATAATGAACATTGTAACAAATTATGGTATTAACTCTAAGGTCTTGGGTGAATGAAAGAGAGATTTGACAAAGTCCATTATTGATTGGTACACATCATCAACTTCACTTAACTTCCTTCCCCTTTGGAATAACAACAATTCTTCACCACCAATTTTGCACATGTCCCACCGTCTTAGGGATCACCAAATTGTTTGAAGCAAGCTCAATCCCGTCGATGGTTGTCGGGTTGCCATGTCGTGGATTGAGATAAGGAGAAGAGAAACCAGACCCAATGTTGGAGAAGAGAGATAAAAACGAGTAGTGTAAATAATGTTCAATAACCCCAATCCTTACGGTAAAGAACTAATTAGCTTTTAATTTTCTTGAAAGTAGAGAACAAAATACTGAGATTAAAATAAAATGAATATAGAAGTATAAAGATGAAATTAATATTTTAACTGTAAGAATTCTATCGTCTCATAGTTTTATTATATAAAAAATATCAATCAATGTCACCGGAATATTGAAGGCAGTAAAAAAAAAAAAAAAAAACCTACCAAGTAGTATAAATAATGGATGGTGGTTAAAAGGTAGAGTCAGATTGAATTCAAAACAACCTCTTCTGTCCGACAAAAACTTGCAAAACGCCATCCGAACCGCCAGCCACCAACGTACATTCATGTTCCCCCACTTGCCTCCAACAAACACTACTAACCAACCCATAACCCGACCCGACCCGATCGAATTCCTTGACCCATATCGGCTCTCCCCATCTCTTATCGTACACAAAAACCCTCTTGTCCTCCGACCCGCACCCGATTAAACCCCCGTTCCTCCACACTGATAACCCCACAAAGCTCCTCCCATTCACGTGCCCTTCGTACGTGCGCACCACACGTGCCTCCTCCGTCTTCCACATCTTCAAACTCCCGTCCGTACTCGCCGACACCACCGTCCCTCCGTCCACGAATTTCACATACGTCACCGTTTTCCCGTGCCCTTCAAAGACCACTACCGGTTCCCTCATCTTCCGCCGGTCGTACCCGTACGCTTTCCGGTCCGCACATCCAACCGCCACCAACGCGCCGCCGTACGGGTTGAATTCCACGCAACAAACCGGACTCCGCACCACGCTCGGCTGCACCACCGCCACGCATTCCCCACCGTCGCAGCGCGTGTCCCATACTTGCACTGTGCCGTCGTCCGACCCCGACGCGCCGACTACTGGATCCACCATTGAGTAATCCACACTCCACACGCGACGCCCGCCGTGTTCGTCGCGTTCGAAAATCGGTACCTTCATTTCTAGATCGTACTCCATTACAACCCCGTCGTAATCGCCGGAGCCTAAGATCCGGCCATTAACACCGGGCTTCCAACGGAGGCTACTGAGTTTAGCCGGAGTACAGATACAGAATTCAGAAGCACGGGAATGGTCCAATTGATTAATTGTACCGTTATGAATGTTCTCCGGTAAGAGATTATGAAGACGGTAGCCGCGGATTTTTCTGGCGATTCCAGCGGTGGCGATGAGGGAATCGGAAGGGTCGAATTCAACAACGCCAAGGGTGTCGGAAGCGGCGCCAATGGCAGAGGAGGAGGAGACGAGGGCGGCGAGGGTGAAGTCCCATTCACAACGAGGCGGCGTGGTTTCATTTTGTTGTAATTTGTTGTGTAATTGTTTTTCTGGGTTTTGGTTTTGTGGGGAATTGGGAGTGCAAAGGCTTTTCATTTCCCATTCATAAGGAGTGGAAGGGAAAAAAGAAATTGTATGGAAATTTGGGGCTTTGGGAATTGGAACCAATCCACGGCCTCCATTCAACCACCTCTTTTTTTTTATTCTTTTAAATAAAATTTCGAAAATAAAATATATCAATATATCAGTTTAAATCCCAAATTAATATTGTATTAATTTAAATCAAACTTTCATAAATCTATCAATTTAAACCTTACGTTAATAATTTTATCAATTTGAATCTTAAACGTTTATAATTGTATCAATTTAAACCTAAAAGTTTCACAAATATATCAATTTAAACTTTTAAATTGATATGTTTATAAAAGTTCATGATTTAAATTAATATACTTATGAAAATTTAAGGTTTAAATTGATACAATTATTAGTTTAGGGTTTAAATTAATATTATCTTCAAAATTTAAAGTTTAAATTGATACAACTATTAATTTGGAATTTAAATTGATACAATCATTAAAATTTAGGGTATTGGTAGGTAATTGCCCTAAAATTTTATTGCAATTTATGTGATGTGGATAAATAGCATCGTCATCTTTGTTTTACTTTAGCTTTAATTTCACCGCCTACTTTTATTCCTTTACTTTAAAGTTTCTGTGTTCTTTTCATCCTAATTTTGTGCTATATCTGGAAATCCGACCATTCTAACCCAGATTTTAAATATTCACCTCCACCAATATGTTCACAAAAAACAAATTCACCTAAATATGACATTCATAAATATATAAATAAAAGCAATAATGATTATTTTTTCAAAAGGGTTATTTCCGATTTGTCTCATATGTACATCAGACATTCATGAAAATATCTAGTTAAAAAATATATATATTCTAGATATACTTTCTTTATACATTTTCTCGTCACTTATAAAAAAAATTAAAACATTTAAAAAAAATTTATCACCTGTCAAATCATGAATAGATAATTTAATAGAATACATCAGGATAAATAATGTTTGAGATGTATCTAAAAAAATTGCTATGTGATTTATAGGACCACTGATGATCTATTCTGACAATTTTTTCTTTTACAATAAATTACACAAGTGGGATGAGAAAATCCTAATAAATAAATTAAAGAAAAAATGTGGAGTAAAGAAACGTTGGTTCAAATGAACTTCTGAAACAATGTTATTTTGTTAGATTTTTTTTTCTTGTGAAATTGGAAAAGTGATTTTATGTATACAATTATGAGATGCTAATTGGACGACGATATTTGGCATCTAAACAAACATATAAAATAAAATAAAATAAAATAAAAAAAATAAAAAGAAGAAGAAGAAGAAGAAGATAAGCATGCCACTTTGGTTTTTTTTTTTTTTAAGAAAAAAATATTCTAAAAAGGCGGAGAAAAACTAAATACAACTAAGATCTTCTGACAAAACAGAGGACACCTTATCCAGAAAAGGTCAAAACCAAATAAGCTCTTTTGATCCCTCAGTTAAGAAAGAGACACTACAAAAAATATCACGGGGAAGCCAAGCTCCGCTGTCGCAAGGACACGAACAACCTTATTACAAGCTTTATTACAAAAAAAAAAAAAAAAAAAAGCTCATAACATTCATATGAGGAGCGAGCGAGAAAAAGAATATCAAAATTCAACGTCTCTGATAAATCCGCACTATCTTTGTTTAGGATATTGATGATTTCTAAATAATCCGACTTGACTTCTAATGAGGTAAGCACTCTGAAGACTTGTCACTTTGATTAAGCATAGTTATATAAATTTTTTTTTTAATTTAGTGATATTTAGATAGGAAAATTGAATTTCTGACTTCGTGGTGAAAAATACGTGTTTTATATCAATTGAACTATTTTTTAAAATTGACGGATAAATAACGTCATCGAATTAGTTTTGAAATTCCAATAAGCTATTCGTGATTCTGCAACTAATTTGAATATATAAAATTAAAGATGGCTCCTTTTAAAAATGAAAAAAAAATAATAATAATAAAGTGTTTTTTTTTTTTTTCGTTTTGTTCTCATTTACAGTATCATGGAAAATGCTAAGTGGAATAGAAAAGGGCAAAAGATGTCTACTAAAAGCAAAGAAATTATGCACTTTATTGGAAAGATTAGGAAAAGCAAGTTGTTTGAAAATAATTCATTGGAAAGAAATATATATTTTATTGGCCTTTTTCATTTATTAATAAGCTAAAATAAAAATCACTACTTTCCCATTTCTTTCAAAAATATTTCTATTATTTCACAACAATACATTTTGGTGCCAAAGTAAACATCTTAGAGTTTTACTTTTCACTTTTCATAAATATTTCGTAATCATACCAAAGTGTGTTGTTCAACGATAATTGACATTTATCTTATTTCTTAAATATTAGAAATTCAATACTAATTCTTTGTTGTATTAAACAAAAATATTTTAAAATCACAATTGAGTAGAAATTGATTAAATTTTATATGAAAATAAAGATATGGAAACTGATGTGGTGGCAAATTTGAAATAATTGGTCGTAACATACAACCATATGACAATATTTAAGTTCTATTTTTTATTTCAAGTCATCACCATGCTATTCTAGTTCTCAATTTTCACAAACATTCAATTTGGTGTATATTTATTTAGGCTCCATTTAGTAGCCATTCGATTTTTGGATTTTTGTTTTTGGAAATTAAACTTTTAAACACTACTTTCACCTCCAAATTTTTTATTTTCTTATCTATTTTTTACCAATGATTTAAAAAGTCAAGCTAAAATTTGAAAACTAAAAAAAATATTTTTAAAATTTGATTAAGAATTATACTAAAAAAAGATACAGATCATTAAAAAATAGAGAATAAATAAATTGAATTTAAAAAAAAAAAAAAAATGAAATGGTGGCTAAACCAAACTTTAGATTTCAACTTTTATGAAGATTTTAAAACCATATGACAATTGAGATATTTATAATTTCGCCTTGTTATTATTGTTATATTTTCAGGTTTTTTTTTTTTTTTTTTTTTAAGTTTTGAATTGTTTGTGTTTATAAAAGCGAAAGGAATCTCTGTCCTAGTCACACGTCGCTTCAAATACTTATTCCACTCATAGTTTGTGAACATCATGATTTCTTCTTCTTCTTATTATTATTAAAAAGGGTCGTTTTTAAATAGGTATATTTGGATGAATATTGTAAATTTTAAAAATAATTGGTAAAATACTGTAATTTTCAAAATATTTAGAAAAATATAGTAATTTTTTTATTTGATTTGTACAATTTTTTTAAAGAAAATCCTATGTATGTCGAGTGTTAACACCCGACAAGCCTTTCTTTCTCCTTTGTCAAGTTTGAACATTCGGACTAACACAACCAGTTTGGCTCTGTGTCTACGTCATAGG